>NC_061115.1:97248228-97428372 GCF_002878395.1 Capsicum annuum
AGCTCTGCAGATACCCTGGTGGTTTTTGTCGCACTTCTGGCAAAGATGATTAGTTCAGGCACTACTAACACTGCCCTGGGGTTTAGGGCCTGATGCCCCGTCTCTGTTACCATCTCTGAATTTTGTAACTGGAGCACTAGCTGGGAAAGGAGCTGGAACTGAGGAGTTTGGGTGGAACTGAGAACAATTCCCACCCTCTGACTTAGGCTGAGTGAAATTAAAACTACCTATCCTCGCTCTCTTATTCTCTATCTCCCTCTTTATTCTTGGCCTTCTCTATCTGCTGAGCATGGACCATGATACTGGCTATGTATATTTTCTTAATAATCATTGCGGTCCTACACTCCTTAACCATGTTACTAGACACCTCTGACACAAACTTACTCATCTTCGCTCTTCTATCTGCTACAACATGTGAGGCATATCTAGCTAACTGAGTAAACTTGAAAGAATAATTCTGCACTATCATATTTCCCTAATTCAGGTTTATTAACCCCAAAACCTTCACTTCCCACAGCTCTAGTAAGAAGAACCTATCTAGAATAGAAACTACAAACTTATCCCATTCTATGGACCCTGCATCTGTGGCCCTTTCTACCTTTCACTATTTGAACCATGAGTGAGCCACATCCTGTAACTGATATGCGGCCAACTCAGCACTCTCAACAGCAGTCACCCATATGATATCAGTAACCTTCTACATAAGATCAAGAAATTCCTAAGGGTCTTCATCTGACTTAGACCCGATAAATGATGAAGGGTTCATTCGGGTAAAGTCCTAAATCCTGGCAGAAGCAATATTGGCCATTGGGTTGGCTGGAACCACAACTGGACATTTATTCTGGGCTTCCACAGAATGAGCTAGGGTGGTGAAGGCTGCTCTAAACTCCGTGTGGGAGGCATACTCGCCCAAAGGATATAGATAGATGGGCTGAGGGGCTGACTGATCTCCTGTTCCTCTTCCCTCTGTCCTCTTTTGAGGCATATTCTATAAATAGAAGAAAAGCTAGGATTAAAAAGACAGTGTAACTAGAGCTCATGCTCACTCGCATGACATGAATATTGAAAGAAGGGAAACTTTTCCTTAAAACATCTCATAGCCTCTACTAGATGTGTATTTCAAACTTCCTAGGACTCTGTTGAATCTTACGCTCTGATACCAAATTTGTAATTCCCCGAGTCTGTACCCTGGATGCTACACGATGCTCATAATCCCAAAGGATCACAAGTGAACCCATGACTAGTACCTAATCCAATACTTTGTAATAGATATTGTAATAATTATAGAAATAGGTAGAATATATGCCATAAGGTTCAAATCTATAAATAAATCTAAATGCGGTATCAAAATACGAAAACTAAATATATAAGTACTGAAAAACTGAACAACTGTCTGAAAATACTCTAGTCTGAAAAAGCCTCTTAACTATTAGAACTATGGAGTTGATGGGAAAAGCCCCCAATTAACTCCATCCACTGAAATAAATTGAAGTACTATAAATAATAAGCATGTCCTCAAACAATGAGGACTTATCTCTACTTTGAAATTTGAGAATCTAAGCTGCTAAGGGTGCTTAGGAGCCCGCGCGTCTGCACCTATGATATAACACATCATAGCACAAATAAAGGCATGCATCAGTAATTTGAATGTACTGGTATGCTCAGTGAGGTAGGATGATATGCATGGGTTCATATGCATGCACAATAATAATTTAATAACATGAGTATAACTGAGTAAGAATACATGCATGAATAGATAGACTATAACTGAGATCGTGCTAATACTAAGTACTAAATATGGATACTGATAATTGATATTTGAGTTTGAATACTGTATTACTGATTATCGGAATGATTGTATCTGACAGTTCTAAATTCTGTATAACCATACTATGTTCTGTACTAAGCTGAGTGACTATGTCTTATAGTCTTGAATCTATAGAACTAAATTGAGTTCTATTCTAAGACTGAGACTAGAACTGAGACTGTGGATGGTAATCATCTAACCAACATACCCCTTCTCTAATAGGATTTGGGGTCCAACCTGTAACCCCAGTTGGAAGGGTGTCAATACTGTGTCATGGATAAGGACAAGTTTTAAGTTAGCCCTTCCAGATAGAAAGCTCTTTCATCAACCCTCGCCAGAAGGATAACTCAGATGAGAAGTATCAACCCTCATAATGTATGGCAGGAAGATACCACAACCTATACTGGCTACGTAGTTCTATAAAGCAGGGATTGCTACTAAGGATCAAACCTCTACTGACATGAATGCCCCCATACCTAGGTTAACTCGGTGCTGAATCCTACTCCCAACTAAATAGACACTGAACTGATTTCTATTTTGTACTAGGTTGAACTGAATGGTTACTAAGACTACTATTTAGCAGAACTAAACTGAGTTTACTGAGTTTCATTGACTGACAAAATACTACTGAATTCTATTAGCTAACTAAGTTTACCGAGGTCTAAACTCAATACTGAATTAGACTAGACTAATTTGGATTCTACTGAGTTTTCCTGAGTTCTGTAACTGAGTGAGGGTACTACTAATTATGTCATCACTAATACTGTTCTATGACTGACCATGGCTCTAGGTAATCAGCTAAATTGTCGGGTACAAGTACCCCCAGGACTCGATAGCATAAATTAAGAGACATGGCATAACATGAAACATGTAAACTATGAACTTGATCATCATTCATTCATTGGGGCATTTTGACAAACACTTGCATAATATAACTTGCACATAAGCTATCTTGACATGATTTCATTCTCTTAATAGTTCACATGGATGATTTATCAAGCACATGGTGAGCATAGTATATGCACATAGTATTGAACAACAAATGACCATCATAATTAATCTCTAATTTCAGTAGTCAAGGGTTTATCATGGATTCACATGAATCTACACACATAATGATCAATTTCACATGATATATATATATATATATATATATATATATATATATATCATGAATTAGGAACTTAATCCAAATAGAAATCATGGATACACTTTAATTCCAACCATGGAAATCATAAAATCAATTACTTGAAGTTTACAAGAGATTCTTGGACTCCAAGGGTGGAAGGAACCCTTGGATGAACACTTCACATATCTTTGTTGAAGAATTTTTGAAAGTTTATGGTTGATTCTTGAGTTCTTGATTTAAAATTGGATCTTCTAAGGGTTTTGTTCTTGAGCAAATTTGAGAAAAAATGACTATATTTTATTTATAGGGAGTTTAATTTCATATTTTGGAGGCTGAGAGTTGAAGAAAAAAGACCTAAATACCCCCAAGAACGCGGTCTTTTAATGAATGAAAACTGGGTTACCAATGCGTAGGTATACGCGGCACGCGTCGCGCCATATTTGCGCCAATTCACTGGAATTGGATGCTGGTAGCTAGGGAAAATAGTGATAAATGCGATAGTCAACGCGGTGCACCATTATCGTGTTGATTCACTATTTTGAGATTCCAAAGAGGCTTCAAACGAAGTCCGAAAAATCTAAAACTTGTTCGAAAACACCTACGGACATTCCTGATCATGAATCAACCTAAACATCAACATTTAATGGCTGTAAAGGTCACAAAATAAGACTGCCAACCTTCTTAAGTTAAAATGACACTAAATCTGAGTACTTAGCTAAAGTATTCTAAGTCTGGGACCCCTTGACAAACCTAAAGGACTGAATTAAGCTTATAATTTTGTAGGGTCTTACAGAGTATTATCATGGTAAAATATACATCAATCTAAAAAATGAAAAGACTAAGCAAAATGTAGAAGATGGAGAAAAGGTCAATTTCGACTCTGAGAGCTCACCCTGTCTCTGAACTCTGGCTCACACGATTACAGCACCAACATGACAACTAGTACTCAGATCAGCACAAAAAAGATACAGAAGTGTAGTATGAGCACCAAAGCCATGGATACTCAGTAGGCATCACCAGCCGACTAAGTTAAATTATAATATAAATATAATAAAATACGAGATAAATAAGTTAAGTCAAGGTAAGAGAGCGAACCTAGAATAACATTCCAACAAATAATCAGAAGAATAATATTACTAAAGATCAACACAACTATGTCTACAAATTGGCCCACATAAGACAAGAAGTGCAACAAAGTAAATAACCCAACGTAGGCCCCTATAAGCCCGAAGGGTGCAATAAAAGAATTAGTAATCGAAATCACACTAATAAGCCATGCTCAAAATCATAATTGTGGTTCCTCTAATACCATAAACACTAGACTCTGACCAATTTCATAACTATCATAAATAACCTCTCAAAGCCATACTTGAATCGAAACCCATGTCATTATTCACTGAACTTAACCAAAAATCATATCATGAATAATGTCAAAATCGAACCGGTCTTAATATCATAAATCACCAGACTCAAATCGAAACTAGTATCATCTCCCAAATACCAATCTATAGTAAAATATTATATATTTAAACTTTTTTTTAAATAAAGATTTACTTCTTTAGAGGTAGAGGTATGGACTGCGTACATCTTGCCCTCCCCAGACTTCACTATGTGAGAATACACTGGGTTTGTTGTTGTTGTTGTTTTTAAATAAAGAACATAATTAACCTAATACGCAAGGTATATTGAATCTACAAGGGACTTATAGTAATTTTTGCCTAAGGTGGAACAGAGGAATCCAATTCTAATCCTCGAAATCCATCCTAAGGCAATTCTACACTGAACTAGGCCAAAATATCTAATTTCACTACTAGATGTTAAGTAGGCCACATTTTGGTCCTAAGATAGCAATTTTACCTAAAGAATAAGTAGTTAAGTCAATTACACCTAATTACGACCTCTAAGTTTGCTAATTAATCCAGTCCACACTAAGTGAAACTTCAAATCCTAACTCCAACCTACATAGAGGACAATATAATAAATGTAATATAATTTAGCTCAATCTATGAGAAAGTTAAACCTAGCCTATCTAGATGCTGAAGAAAGCCCGGTGTAATTCACTATATTATTGATCTCCCATTTCAAGAAGCTTCTACTTGATATCGCGCTGTAGAAATAATTACCACTCATCAATATGAGAACAACAATACTCACATTATATTTTTATGCTTTGATTCAGAGTCAAGAAAAAATCTCATGTGGGGCTTGTTTGCAGAATCAAACTCTCAAAACTGTCAACACGTCCCTTTATACTTAAGAAAAATTTACTCTCAAGAATGAGTTCAAATAATATCTCAACATATGCAACAAGAATCTAGGGATTTTAGAGTTGAATTGAAAAATTACCCAAGAATTAAACATAATTTTACCAAGTATTTGAGGAGGAATCGAGGAATCTGAGCTCACAAGCACCCCAAAATCTCCTAAGAAATGTTTCCCCAACTTTCCACACTTCCTAAGTCTCAAAGCTTTTGAACTTGAGGAAAAAAAAAAGAGAAATTAAGCAAAGGGTAATTTAATGACCTCCTAGGTGTTGTATAAGTGACCACCAGACCACTTAATCAGCCACCGCTAAAGAGGCAAAGTACCGCTTAAGCGGTACCCCCTGAGCCTATATTCTCCACTTAAGCGACCTTAGCTTTAAAGGACTGGGCTCCGCTTTAGCAGCCCCAGTTGGTAAGCCTGGTTGCATAACAGACTAGCTGGCCACTTAAGCGGCCCTCACTAAAGAGACCAAAGTACCTCTTTAGCGGTTGCACTAGCCGAGTGGTGCACCAGCTGGGACTTAGAAAATTTTCAAGTCTCCACCGATCCCTTGGGATTCATTCGGAATCCCATGAGCATAAACGAACTATGCTACCCTATCATATTCGGCATTCTCAACTTATTAGTGCAATTGAAATTTCCATTCGAGGTCCTTTTGATGAAAAGGTGGGCCCAAACCCAAGGGCTATTTTCTTCAAATTTTGACCAATAGTTCAAAATAAATTTAAAAGCCTTGGGACCCAAACCAAAGGTTCCTGGACTAAAATTAACATTTTGGAGCTGTTGATACTTTCAAAATTTGTATAAGAGGTTGTTAAAATAAATTTTTGGCCTAATAGTCAATTTCTACCAGTGAAAACTTTAAAATAGGAAATTAACTCTAAAAATCATACGAACTGCCCGGTAATTGAATTGTCAATGCCAACAAGTCATAAATGACTTGAGGAAGCTATAAAGATGCTCTAAATGATGAAAATGTGTGAAAGTACAGACAATGACCTAGAGGATCATTACAGTTTCAAAGAAAATGACCCTTCCCATTTTTAGTAACTCTTTAATTTCAATATTCCGCATGACATGTTTATGACTACAAGATGTAGGGGCATTTTTGTACATTCGATATATTTTTTATTTAAGATCCAACATTTAAAAGTCTTCTTTATTTTCTTAAACTTTGTATAAAGTTAAAATAAGTCATTTTTTTTAAATCAAAGGAAGTATTAATGAACTTCCAAGAGAGTGTATTATAAATATATTGTACTGTAGATGTCCATTTTAATATGCAATTTCATGTATTAATTTGCAATCAAACAGACAACTTATAAGTAGCTCAAATAGAAAGCTCATAAATAGTTCGAAAATGCAGCTTACAAGCAGGCAGAGAGGCCACAGTGTGCCGTGGATGACGCGCCGAGCATAATACACAATGGGCTTCATTTTTTGCTAACAGCTTCTTTTCTTCTATAAATAAGTTGTCGCCTTAGTTTATTTGTATATTGGTTCAAAATTAAATAATATGCAAATTTCTCTCTTTATACTATTTCATAGTTACTTTATGATCTTTTTTTTATAATATATTCAATTACTTTTCGCTTTATTACGATAATAACACCATCAGAAGACCATATAACAATGTGAGTCACGTTGACATGGATAGTAGCAAATTGGTTGGCGCTGCAATCACCTAAGACCACAAAAATAAGAAGACATAAACTAGACAGGAAATATTCACAACTACTGAAAACGACACCATATCTATGCACAAAACAAAAGGAATCATCATCATAAACCACCAAATTAATATTTTCTCCATACTCTAATCCCAGTAATTAACATGTACTATTATCTAGCTAACCCCACTTAATTACATCACATAGATATATTAAATTAAGAATAAGAATCCTTATTCTTCAAGCCACACTAATTATACTATCCCCACTAGTGCTGCCATTGAAGCCACCGAACATTGCATGCTGGAAAGGCGATGAATGCCTCGGTGGCTATTCTTCGTCTGCTGATGCGGACAACTTGAGTGATAAAGGATATGAATCTTGAATATATGTGTTGTTTATATTGAGATCAGACATTTTTTATGAGGGAGGGACATGGAAAGCTGGTATTGAACCAATGGGCTTCAAGGATTTGTTCATTCCTATCATTAACTTTTCTGTAGAGCTCTCTCCGGTGGCTGTTAACTTTGTATGCTGCTCGAGCCGGAAAACTAGCATGAAATACTTTTCAAAGTTTCTGGTGTGATTGATCATTTGGTTATTATCTTCCAATTTAGCAGAACCCTGAACCTGCAAAATAAGAAGCAAACATTGGAATCAAATTAAATCCATGAAATGTTTATATACAGTACACTACCTAGTCCTTATAGGTACAATTGATTCAACTGAAGTAATTGATTTTGAATCGGCCGGTATAACATGTATATCATATAGGTGTGATAATGAAAATTATACTGCTATGTATAACAAACTGTACCTACATAGAATTTTGAGTATAAATTATAAATCCATCAATCGAGGATATTATAATACCAGTGGAATGTAATTAATAGATCTATTACAAGTGGAATGAATCTATTTTTATTTGTGCATGGATATTTCTTAACTTCTCTAATTCTAACTATTCTATATCTTTTGTTTCAAAATATCCAATTAGATTATCTTTCAAAAGTTTTTCTAATAATATTATTTCTTCCATATTTTGTCTCCAATATTTTAAATATTCATAGTCTATCATTTTATCCTGTAGTAATTGCAGAGTTACAAATTTCTGTATAATAATTTATGCTAATTGTACTGTAATGTATATCTAATTCTAGATTTTCAATGCTATTTATTATCTTGTGTTGTTCTTCTCATAGCGAGTTTTTTAAATTATATAAACTATCACATGTACTTTTTCCTAAATTTTCTAGGGTTTCTTCTATCCATATTAATTTTTCTTTTAGATTCTCCATTATTTTTCTAATTTGGTTACTATAATTAATTTCTTCATTTAGATTATCTTGATTTTCTCTAGTTTTTCTAATATATTCTAACATTTCTTAATCTGAATAATATCCATATGAGTAATTATCCAGGTATAACTGTTCTATCCAATTTATAGTTTCAATTTCATAGTCTAATACTTTTTCTAATATTATTCACTTAATATCTATAATTTCCATATCTCTAAGTATATATAAGATTAAGATTTTAAGATTATCTATCATTTAAAATTGATTAAATACTTTATTATAATATTTTTTTATTTTTTGTTTTAATCTCATTAATTCTTCTATATTTTCACTAAGAAATTGTATATAATTTATATCTATTTTTCAAAATTTTAAATATACATAATTTATCATAGTTAGTGTGTGGGTTTGGTATGTAAGTATTTATAAGAGTAGTTCGGTAGGTTTGGTATATAATTAATTCTAGTCATAAAATACCTATCAAATATTTTTTCCAATATGATTTTTCTTATATCTACTATTTCTATATCCTTAAGTACATATAAACGAGTATTTTAAATTTATCTACCATTTCGTCAGATAAATAATTATTCATTTTTCATAAAATTACTATTTTTAAACTATTCCCTTCAATCATGTACATAACAAAATATGATCACTTTAGATTACTATATACTAGATTATTCTTAAATAACATATTCTTCGGTCACTATTAGCATGGTAATCTGGATACTTTTCCCTTAAACAGCGCCTCTACTCTGGTTACTCCCCTATCACGAATTCTTGCCACCGATTTCACCTTTAGGATGGCATAGTTCTTAGAGATTTTCTCCTTTTCCACTTTGCTAATAAACTTCTTAACATTCTATTTTTCGAATAATTCTACTATAAAGCAACAAACATAAACTTATTTTATCATATCATGATTGTTAGGAATTTATAAATTTAGCTATTCATAATAGTAAATGAATATACCTGTTTTGGTAGGTTTGGTAATTCTAAGCTTTGTTCCTCCATAGATTTTTTCATTAAAATATACCTGTTTTTTAATAAATAAGCAAAATATTTGTTGTGGACAAGAGAGATTTTGTGCTTCAACGCATGAAGGCTTACCTTCATCTGAGCGAATGCTCTTCCATTTATAATACTGAAATCGAATATTTTACACTGTTCTAAGTTTACACTTATCTACATACTATTCCTAAAAGACTAATCTTTTAGCTAAAGTCTTAAAAACTTAAAAAGGTCAAAAAGCCTATAGTAGGCTAATAATGATACCTAACCTAGTAAAGACTAACTATATAATGTCTTTTACGTAAAAGAAATCAAAAGCTATAATAATTCACATGTTGAAAACTATAAGTCATATGTCCTTTTCATATCTTTAATGACTTTTTGATAACTTTGTCTCCTTTTCTTTATCCGTGGTTGATTTTCCTTTGTTGCTGTATCTATCTTTTTTTATTGCTCTGTATCTCCATTATTGCTTCATATCTTGCATCTTTCAGTTGTCGCTTTTATCTTCTTCTATTCCAGTTGAACTTCTGGGACAATATTATCTTCTCCATTACATTTTGAATATTAATGGTCTGGCTATTTATGTCCAATTAACTTACAATATCTGGTTAATAATTCTTCCAAAATAAATTTTTCTCTAATGGCTCTGGCGATAGTTTTTTTCTCTGGATTGAGTAATGTCAAGATCCATTGCCTAACGTCTTCCATATCTGTTTCTCGTAGTTCCTTTGAATTTGAGTATACTACTACATTACCTCTTGAATAATAACTTCATGTAGGATTTCTGTTGCGATAAGTGTTTGCTAGCTCTTGAAGAATTGTGGATAGTCCGATAATTCACTTATTTGCATAAAAATTTGGTATCTCAATTCTAGGTATTTCTGGTTGTTGAGTAATATCTTCTGGTATAATCATATCTCGGGTCATTCCTATTTTTACAACTTGTATAGGTGATTTAACTTCATCATACAATATCTCTGCTGGTGCTGTGTAAAATTTTATAAAAAATAGGTTACCTTCGATTATTCTTTTAAAAATATTAAATGACTCATATATTTCTGATATAGTGGATATTTCATTTCCGTCTTGCGTATATATGGTACTAAGTAGTCCATATTCGTAACAGGTTTTAACTAGATTTGGTTTGATTTTGGGTAAAGCAATTAGCTTATTATATCCGGTTAGCTTCTAGGTTATGTAATTCGTATGTGGTTCTTGGATGTTTATAGCTCTGGGGTTGATATTCAAGAAGGTTTGTATTTTGTAAATATTTTCTATGTATGTTTGGGCTATATAGTTGTAGGTCTTTTTGTCTTGGTTTAAACTATCTCGGTATGTGGTAATTTGTGGGGGCATGAACATAGGATCTTTTGGTGTATTTGGAATATATGGTTTATCAAATAGCCTGTTTAGGTTCATATTTGTGTTTTTGCTAACTCCTTTACTTGTACCTGCAGAAGTAGATTGACAAACGTTATGGGTTTTATGGAGTATCCCAACGTCTCCTTCTAGCTCTGAAATTTTAATGTCTTTCGATCGACATACTGCTGAGTAAGCTGATTTGTAGCTTCAGACTTTAGTTTAACTTTAATAGTCTTTAGCTTTTCTATTTCATTACCCATACTGTCCACTTTCATTGAAAGCATAGTTAGGGGGTTGAATATCTTTTTTAGAGTATCCTCTTTTATTATATCAGTCTGTATAGCTTTTTCTTGATATGTAATCTGCAATAACATTTTTGTTAGTACTAATTACTTCAATTGTAAATGTGAAATTTAATATATTCAAGACTAGTCTTCGAATCTCTTTTGTTGTAACTGAATTTTGTATTTTCTTTGTTAGCCACCAACGTACCTGTGTATTATCTGTTCGTACAATAAACTTGTTATATACAATATATGACTCAAATGCTAATAAACATTTATATAATGAACATAATTCTTTTCTATTTATTTCTCATTTTATTTCTGTTTCATTAAACGTACCTGAGTAGTATCTACAATGGTATTCTAATTTTTCTTCTTCATATCTATATTTAAGTACTCCTCCATAACTACATTAACTAGCCTCTGCTTCTACTATATATATAAATTTTCTATTTTCGTCTGGAAATTGTAATTTTGGTAATTCTTTACAAAGTATTTTTATTTTTTGAACTTGTTTTTTATCTTCTTCATTGTAATTATATTCTACATCCTTTTCAAATTTTTTTGGTAAAGGTTTTAGGTTTTCTGCTAATTTTGGTATATATTCTCTTACTTGATTTACTAATCCTAAAAAAGATTGTAATTTCTTTTTTGTATCTAATTCTTCTTTTGAATTTATTATTTTTTATACTATATGTTGTTGCATTTTTACTCCACTTTTATCTATTTGTATTCCTAAAAATTCTATCTAATTTTTCATAATTTCAGCTTTCTTTTCACTTAAACTTATTCCTGATTTTTCTATTATATTCGTAAATTGTTCTAATAATTTTAAATGTTCTTCTTTGGTTTTCGTATATAATAGTATATCATCTATATATACTATACAATTAGGCAATTGTTTAAACTAACTATCCATAAAATGTTGATATCTACTTGGTGCATTTTTATATTCAAATGGTAGTACATTCCATTCATAAACTCCTTGTGGTACCGTAAATACGGTTAATTCCTTAGATTATTCTTCTAACTTTAAATGGTAAAATCCTGATTTACAATCAAATTTACAAAAGTAATTATATCCTTGTATTTGTCTTATTTTTAATATGTTATTTGGTATTGGGTAATTATATGTCATAGTTTTTGCATTTAAATTTCTATAATCAATAACCATTCTACTTTTTTCTCTTTTTTGTTCACTATATTTATTTACTATAAATGCTGGACTATTATGTTTACTATTACTTTTTTGTATATATTATTTTTCTAATAATTCTTCTATGTGCATTTTAAATTTTTTTAAATCGTTAAAATTATATGTTAATGGTTTTTGAGTTATTATGCTATTTTTATCTATTAATTCAATTTTTATAGTGGTTTTATGTTTTCCCCATACTTTTAATGGATCTTCACTATATAATTGTTCTAATTTTTTTCTTAATTATTTCTATCTTACTTATTGAAAATATAGTTATTTCCTTTTTATTTATTGAAAATACGACCAATTCTATTGTATCTTCAGTATTTTTTATATTTTCTAATTTTTGTGTAATTTTTTTCACTTCCTTCTATCCAATCAGTTTTCTTTCTTATTTTATTAGTGACTCTTTTTGCTCTTACTTTCTGTTTACATGGTGTTGTAAACCACCAATTCGTTGTAGTTATTATATGTGGATATAATTTATCTAAAATAGGCATTCCAAAAAGTATATCTTTTAATGTTAGCTCATAATTATAGATTTCTTCTATTGTTAATGTTTTATTTCATACTTGTGTTTTTACATTCTTAGCTTTATAAGTAATTAAGCTTCCTTCGTTATTAAATCCTTTAACTATTATTGGTATCTTTAATGTATTCCATTTACTTTTTGGTAAACAATTATATCTACATAAATTAGCTTTTGCTCTTGTATCTATCATAGACGTATAATATCTACTGTAATACCCTTCTACTACTATCTTCATTAATACATATATTTTCATATCACGTTAAAGCTCTTCTTAAGAATAATTTCTCTCTGTTATATGTTATAAATAATTGTGTATGCTCTATATTATATGGTTTTACTTGTTCTAGCCATTTTATTCCTAATATTATGTCTGCTTTTTGCATTTCTTCCTTTATTTCAAATTCTATTTTTATTTTTCTAACTCCTATTGTTATTTCCTTTTCTGCTATATTTTTAGTGTTTATTATGCTTCTTGGTAGATCTGGGCATATATTATTGTCAGATTTTATTTCCTCATTTTTTATTAGATATCTTGTTATATAATTTTCTTCTTGTCCTGTATTTAAGAATACTAAATATTCTTTTTTATTTATTGTTCGTTATGTAATATTGGTTTAAATTAGTTGTTGAACTTGTTTCATAACTTGTTCTTTTTTATGAACTTGATGATTCTGGTTTTTCACAAGCTATTCTTTTTGTTGTGCTTATTCTATCATTTATTATTTCTAAATTTTCTTCTTTATCTATGTCTCTATAACTATAATCATTATTATCAATTGTTTTTACAAATTGTTCGAAAGGACTTTCTATTTGTATTTTGTTAATTTTATTTTTTCCCGTTATTTTATGTTTTGTTGTTAATACATATAGATTTTTACATCTTGCTGTAAATATTTTACTTCCTGGGGTTAGTTCTATTCCTAATATTTTCCAATATAATACTAATGATTTATCTATATTTTTATCTGTTATTGCTACTGAATAATTCTCACTTATTATAAAATTTAAATTTTTGGTATATTAAATTTCCTTTTATGGCAGTTATTATACTTTTTTCTATTCGTTTTATAATTCTATCATCTGCTAGGTATAATTCTATTGGTGTATCTATTCCTTCTATGAAACATGCTTTTATTAATATCTCTGTACCTCCTAGGTGTACATATTTTATTGGGTCTCTAATTTTTATATCGTTAATTTCTTTATTAATTATCCTTTTTGTTACTAGTGGTATACTATCTTTACCTTTTGTATATCTACAGTCTATTACATGTTCTTTTTGGCTTACTATGTAGTATTCTTCTTTTCTTTTACTAAATATGTTTTTTATTGTTGGTATTTTAAATATTTTTTCTACACTTAAATCTAATTCTTTCCTTTTATTTCATCAAATATGTGACTATCAAATATTATTTTTTGATTTGTTCCTTCTTCATTTAAATATTCTTCCTTTGTTATTATTTTTATATATTCTTCAGTCATTTAATTCATCTAATTCACTATCTATTTCATTATCTGTTTCATTCTCTGAAATTTCATATATACTATCTTCACTTTCTAATTCATAATCTATAAAATCTATCTGCATATATTCTGTATTTTTTTATTTTTATTTCTGATATTTGTTTATCTTTTGGGTTTTTAGGTAATTTACAATCTCTAGCTAAATGTCCTAATTTTCCCCAATTACAACAAGTACATTCTTTTGTAGATTTCTTTTTTCTATATGGCCTTTTATGTTTATAATTTTTTACATAATATCTTTTTCTTGATTTCTTATATTTATATTTTGATTTTTTGTTTTTCTTATATTTCTTATGTCTTTTTCTTTTCTTATAATATCTTTCTTCGCATCCAAATTGAGGTGTTATTTTATCTTTGCAACATGCTAAATTTCTTATTAATGTTTTTTCTATTTTTATTTCTTCTCTATATTTTTCACATAGGTTTCTATACCATTGTTGTAAAAATTTTATTCTTGCTCCTAGAGTATCTACTATTTTTGATTCATCCCAACTCTTTATTATTTTTGAACTAAATGGTTTGGGTAATTTACTAAAATATAATCTTCTTATTTCCTTACTTTCTTCTATATTATATGTTCCTTTATAATAATATTCTTTAAATGCGCAAGTATATTCATCTATGTAACACATATTACATATTATTAATTTTAACATTAAATTCTTATTTGTATTTTTCTCTTCATTTTCTTCTTCTTCTGTTGTTGTCATGCTACTAAATTCGTCTTTTATAGCTATTTCATATTTTTTTAATAATTCTATAGGTGTTAATTTAGTTGTAGTTGTTGATGATGTTTCTTCTGTAGGTTTGTCAGTTCTTAATACCCTTTTACTATTTTTCAGTTAGATTTGAAAACCATAATGTCACTGTTCCTATTAGTGTTCTTTCTATATATTCTGGTGCATCTGTTACATTTATATTATTATCTAATAATAGTTTTGTCATATATCCTATCCATAATTATATTATTTTTTCTGTATCTATTACACAATCTATGTCTAAAAAGTTATAATTTTTATTAACTATTTGCTTTGGTGTCCATTTGTCATATTCATATTTTAGATTACATCTTTTAAACTTATTCTTATAATATGTAAGTTTTCTTATTTCTGATGTTCTAGGTATTATATTTTCATCTTCTTTTTTATCAAGAGTATTTATTTCTGTGTTTCTATTTTCTAAGTTTTCTTCATTAATTACTTCTTGTTTTTCATTGATTTCTAAATTTTTTGTATTTGTTAAGATTTCTGTATAGGTTTCACTATCTTCTAAATCATAATTATCTGCTTCTTCAATATCTATTGTATTTATTTCTAATTTTTCTTTAAATTGATTTATCTAGTTTAATAATTTTTGTTCTATATCTTTTTCTTTTTTTTCTTTCTATCTTTTTTCATACAAATCTTTTAGCATTTGTAGTTCTTTTTCTAATTCAGCAATCCTACTATTTTTAGTTTCTTCTATTTTTCGTATTTCTTCTGTAGTTTGTTGTTTTATTTTTCCTATTTCCTTTTTTGTTCTATCTATTTCTTTATTTTCTTTTTCTATTTTTACCATAGCTGTCAATTTATCTTCTAATTTTAATTCTTCTTTTTCTAACATTAAATATAAATGTTTACCTATTTTTTTACACCTTCTAACTAGATTAGAAAATACTATCTTTATTTTTAATCCTTCATCGTTTTCATATATTTTTTCATCTGTTATAAATTCTTCTTTGTTCATTTTTATTTAATTGTTAATAGATCATGTTGGTATGTATATTCTAGACTATCTATTGTTGATTCTAAATTTGATATTTCTTCTTCTTGTGCATTTATTGAGTTTTTAGTAGCTCCGGCAATTATGCTATATTGTAGTCTTTCTATCCTTATTTTTAATTCTTTACATTTTTTAGATATTATTTGCTTTAATTTTTTATATTTTGATAATTTTTGTATTTTATTCATCTAAATAATATTTTGGGGAATATCTAAATTTAATTTTATTAAATAAGTCAGTCATAATTAATAAATTAATTAAATAAATTCAAATATATAAGCTATTTCAGTGGAATGTAATTAATACATCTATTAAGTAAATGCGGAAAAAACAAGAAAAAGAATGGGAAAGTGGTTAAGGTCAGCTGGATTTTCTTTTTAATTTGGTTAAGTTCGGTGAATAATGACTATATATTAAGCCTAGTCAATTTTTTTAAAGTTGTATGTGGCTAGTGGTGCTTCGCGGAGGCAGCTTCTATTTCTATTTTATTTTAAAATATTATTTTCATTTCTTTACGGAGGAAGGACGTATGGAAAGGTCATAGTACTTGAGTATACTAACAAACTAAGTCCATAATAATCTCACAAGTGGGATACAAAGCCTTATTCTTGTCTCATGAAGATAAAAAGATTATTTTTGATAGATCCATCAAGTAAGCATATGAAAAAACAAGTATGAAAAGAGAATCTATTGGTGAAGAAGCAAATAAAATTAAGAAGAGAGAACATGTGAAAATCTGAGCTTCAATGATCAATTCACCACTAGTGAGAGCTCAGCAACTCAGAAGAAGAAGAAATGGTAAATATTTTACTTATGAGAATATATAGTGTATTGTACAAGCTTTCTCTGCTCTTATTTATACTCAATAGTGTGGGCTCAAAAATATGTAGCATCTAGAAGCTTCCAATTATTGATAGCTGGACTAACTACACCAAACCGACTCAACTAACAACTAAAATTAACATTTGCATTAACTATACAGTAATAACTAACTTCGTTGGGGCATTTTATTAAAAGTGACAAAAAAGTTTCAAAATGAGGTGTAGGTGACTCAAGTCTTAATAATTAAGTGTAGATGATAATTACTTTATTATAAATTAAGAAAGTTGGGTAAGTTTGAAAATAGCTCACAAGTTTTAAATTTACACATTGATCCAAATGTTAACCTAATATAATAGGAAATAATGGGGAAAAAGGAGTGTTTTTCTCTTTTCTCATACATTGTTGTTTTCTCTCTCTTAGTGATTTTTGTTATTCATTATTGTTGCTGCTTTATTCATCTTCTTCTACTTCACTATCATCATCTTCTACTTCATTATCATCTTTATCTTCTTCTTATTGACCATTGTTGTTATTGTTGTTACCGATACTGCTGCGACTTGACCAATTTTTAGGTCAAATTTTATTTCGTACATCATATTCCACTTTGGCATTAATTCATAGGAGACATTGGTAAGTCAGATTATGATTTTTAGTTGAATTTGTCATCTGAGTAACTACTATTGTGTTGTTTTTCAATAATAGATAGCACGTGAATATGAATGCAACATAAGAGCCATATTTTGGATTCATATTGATGGTTCTATAGTGTCATAACATGAATCGAACAGATGGGTCATCTGTTGCAACATATGATCCCTCAATTGCAATAGACTAGTTATGTGTTTCAACAGACTAGTTATCTATTGCAACATACTAGTTATTTATTGCAACAGGGTAAATATCTATTGCAATAAATTAGAAATCTATTGCAATACAACCTAAACTAAATTTCAACAGACGCATCATCTATTGTAGCAGGTAAGTCATTTGTCGCAACATGTTAGTTATCTGTTGCAACATGTCAGTCATCTGTTGGAATTAGCTTTAAAGGTTTTTTAGTACTATAACATCTATCCCAACAGTCGCTTCATCTATTGCAATAGATATATAGTTTGTTACAACATATGATTCACCTGTTACAACAGATGACTCATTTATTAAAATCAGCTTCAAGAGCGTAATATGAATTCCAACAGGTAAGTCATCTATTGCAACTGATTACCTGCCAGTTGTAATATATTTTTCACCTATTGCAACAAATTACATATCTGTTGGGATCCATGTTACGAAACTATGAAATCACTATTAATTTTATTATGATATCATTATTAATTTTTTTAACAAATGACTTTATTTAGGAACCACTAATAGAGGGATCAATAGCAATAGAGGTGAATTATCATGGTCAATGCATCAAGAAGAGCAATCGATATGTATGGTATTGAAGTAGGGTGAAATGCAAGAGACGATATCTATCATAGTTTAAAGTGATGTTTCATATAATGATTTTGGAAACTTAATTATAAGCTATTGTGGACTTAATTGTCAACCGAAAGAACTCATCATCAACTACATTCACAGCTTCTTTGAAAATAAGAGGACACCACCTTTCAAAATAATCGATTATGTTTATTTGCATGATTATCTTAGTGATTCATCCAGCCCAGTGTTAAGGGTGTATGGGGTTGAAAAACTGAGAGAGAATGAGTACCATAATATAGAAGAATAAGAACAACAACAAGACATCTTTGATGATAAGTTGGATGATCTGGACATGAATATTCTAGATGATGATCAAACGCCTACGCCCATTGCTGCACGCAATACGGTAGGCAGTTCTTCACAATCCACACAGTCTGACCATTATCAAGATGATGAGACCGGCTATTATAAGGGAATTTCATTAAAGGATAAGGTGAACTATCTAATTCTTTGTTTATTGTTTTCTTAAAAAATATTTCAAAATAATGAAGGTGATTAATTCAAGCAAAGCCTTTTTCTTCAGATGTGCTAATCCAAATTGAAAGTGGTGGCTGAGAATAGTGAAGTACTTAAGTTTTGACAGATCATCATTCATAAATATGATAAGTATCACACATATGTTTTGGAGAACATTTTGGTCCAAAATCCTAACACCACAACAATGGTCCTCGATCAATATTTTAAGAATAGATTCCCCAATGGGAAAGGCCCTTCTACAACGAATATGGCCAATCAACTCCTTATGGAATTAGGTTTTATGGTCAGTTATTGGAAGATATATACGTCCATAGGGATTGCCATGGACTTGGTTAGGGGGACACATAAGCACGGGTATGCATTCCTCGATACCTACCGTTAAATGCTTGAGTCCACAAATCTCGAAAGTAAGACAGTGTTGGATGTTAATAAAGATGAAAGGTTCAAGTACTTTTTTGTATCCTATGGTGCTTGGATTCAAGGTTTTCAACATTTGAGAAAAGTCATAGCCATTGGCGGGACCTTCTTAAGGAGCAGGTGTAATAGAGTTTTGCTAGTGGCAATGGCATAGGATGCAGAGAATTACATCTTTCCTATCACTTTGAGTGTAATAGACAAAGAATATGATACCTTTTATGGATATTTTTTTAAACAAATCTGAATTTTCATAAAAGATACCGAAGAGTTATGTTTTATTTCAGACAGGCATCCAAGTATTCCAAAGATGGGTTGAATTTGCTGCACTTCAGCTATCTTTGGTTGTTGCATAAGGCATCTTAGAGATAATATTTGGAACAACTTTCACAATGAAAGAGTCATGACCCTTTTCTATAGAGCAACTAGAGCATATAATAGAGAAGAGTTTTTAGACCATTTCAATCAAATAATGTATATGCATCCCAAAGAAACAGAACATTCCGTACGTGTCGGTTTTGAGAGATAGAGTAGGGTATTTTGTCCCATAAATAGTTACATTCTTATGAATTTAATGTCTTGTTTCAGTTACAAGTTTAGTATAATGTCATACTAAGTGATTCTTTTGTATAGGTACAACATTATGACGTCAAACATAGTTGAATCGGTGAATTCATTATTTGGTGATGAAAGAGAATTTCCTATCGTGGCTCTATTTGATATAATAAACAAGAAGTATGGAAAAATTTTTCACGTAAGGCGTGTGAAGTTCGAGAATGTAGGAACAAAATTTTTTCTAGAAGGGGAAAAAATAATATCAACGAACATCAATCTGGGGAATAAGTTATTTGCTCATCAAATAGCAAATTACAAGTTTAGTATCGACTGTCATGGTGATGTTTCCATGATCAATCTTCAAACAAGATCTTGTACACGTAAAGTTTTTGACTTGGATAAAATACCTTATCCACATGCTATGGCAGCGCTTCAAGCTCAATACGGTGCATAATATGGAACTAAAATTTATGAGTGTTCCTCTCCATATTATTTAGTGGAAAACTATATAATGGCATATAGTGAGAATATTAATTTAGTGCCTCTCGAAGAATCTTGGGTTGTTCCCATAGATGTTTTGGAGAGATTAATACCTCCTCCATATATTGACCTAATTACTATCAAACCGGGAAGAAGGTAAAACAAAAGGAGTCGTGGAGTCGGAGAATCATTTCCATCAAGAAAAAATAAGTGCTCCATATGTAAGAACACTGACCACAAAAGAACTACATGCCCGGATCGTAATCTACCATGATCGTTATAATAGCAAAACTTGTGTTGTTGTTTGTTATGGACGTTTATATATTTAACTAATTGTTGTGAACATAAATGTTATCATTTATTATGTAAAATATCTTTTTTAATAACTTGTGCATTAATAAAAAAAAGCAAAACAGGAACTAAATACAATAGGCCATAAAATTATTTTCAACAGATTACTCATCTGTTGTAACAGATGGATATTAGCTGGAAGAACACAATATAATTCATCAAACTGGAATGTTTTCCTCCAATATATGAAAAATTTGTTGTAACAGATGAATAATCCATTGACAGAAATGCAATCGATGATTAATCTGTTTTAACAGATGGTCCATTTGCTAAAAGAACTCAAAACTCTCACCATTGCTACTGTATTCAAAATTGCTCTTTACGTCAAACTGTCGACATGTTTGTTGAGAAGAAGAAATAGAAAGAATGAAGATTAAATAACAATTAAAAAGCCAAGGTCAACCAAAGTAAATTTTTCACTAAACAAAAATAAAATACATAAGGTATAGATCTGATATAGAAAAATTAAAATACATACGCTAAAAGAAAAAACATCACCTAAATACTATTATCATTATTATTGTTGTTAGGCAGCCAATCGTCAACTGGTAGCCTCAGGGACCTCCTCAGCCTGTACATCTCTTTGAACATCCTTGCTCTCACAACGACCAACTCCCACGACAGGTCATTAACCTACCTCTGAAGTTCTTGCACGGTGTCACATAGAATAACAATATCCTAAACAGGATCAGCCATATCTAGAATATGCATGAATTGACAAAAACCGTAAACACAAAAGTAAAGAAAAGAGTCTGAATGTAATACAACATATACTACCAGCTGGTAGATTTACACATAAACAAAAACACTTACATCAATGAGAAAGGAATATGCTCTTTGAAGATAAGTGGTTGAAGATGTAATACGAAAAGACAAAATGCAAGAAATAAATAAAATGGAGTAGAACAAAGATTAAGGAGGGACGTATTTATATAGACTTGAATCTGAATATGTTAGACAAAAAGGCACGACTGTTCAGCTCCATTGTATTAATTACATTCAAGCTGCTGACTTTGTATTTTTTGTGAAAATTCATGACTTTTTTTTACATTCAAACTTCTCATATTTTCAAAATAGTTTCTCTCTTAATAACAACCGTTATTACTGAGTTATTGCAATAGATCATCTATCTGTCGCAATAGATAACCCATCTATCGCAACACATATACCATATATTACAACAGATAATCTAAGTGTGAAACAGATGAGACATATGTTATAATATATGGATTATCTATTACGATAGATGGTAAATCTATTGGAGGATATATTTTGATTTCTTCTAAAAGTTGATTCATCAATTGCAACAGATGGAGAATTTGATTCATCGACTATTTTAAATGTGTTAGACAAAAAGTCACGACTGTTCACCTCTTTTTTAATAGTTATCACATACCTTAGTTTATCTAAATTGGTAACTATTTTATTACATAAAATAAAAATTAACAAATTTAAAAAGAATAAAGGTGAAAAGTAATGACTTGTAGCACTTGTTTTTTCTTGATGGGTATGTATTCCTCTGACATAGAAGATGGTTAGCCTTTAAGCCTCCTTAGTCTTCTACACTACTTAACGATAAGAAGTAAAGAATAAACACTATCTAACATTGATGGGGTGAGAAGAATAAGATGCGTGCAGATGAATGGATTTACTTTCATGCATGGGAGTTATGTATTATTAATCAGGCTTTCGTGATAGACATATATAAAGTACAATGATTTTGTGAATGCATTTTTTTATTGATTAGACATTAATCCTTCAAACAAGATCCTACATTTTATAATTTGGTTTGATACGTTCGACGGGTTCCAAGAAGGTGGTGTCGATACCTTGTTACAATTTAATGATGGTTTTGCTCATGTTTATACGTCAAGTTCTGAGAAGAGATCAATATTTGATGGCATTGTAGACATTAAATAGTGATTGGATCAATTTTAATTATGCTATGGACTTTGATATGGCCTTTGAAGCCTTCCACTACAACAAACAAGAATGGAAAACCAATAGAAATCACCTGGTCCAAATTTATATGGATGGATTGCTCGAGGAGACTATTATACAATAGAAGGCGCTTAGGAGAATACTTGTGCAGGAAAGGGGAGGTGGAGAAGACCATATATCATCATAGACCTTGTTTAAGAGTAAAAAACAAGGAAGCAAGTGAGGAACTTCTAGCCAATCTGGCCAATTAAATTGACTTGAAAAATGAAAAAACTGAATGAGCTGCAAATGTAAAAGTGTATCCAAATATTAAAATCATCAGTCATTTTTGAAAAATAAAAATGCTAAAGAGAACTGGAGTTGGACACTTTGCCAGGGACTGCGACTAGCTAGAGTGGCTTGAAAGAAGACCTACAAAATATAGGACCAGAACTCTAAAGAAACAACTTGGTGAGCATAGAGGATTGGTAAGATTTTCAGTCAAGAATGAAACCTAAACCAATAACTCCAGAAGTAAAAATAAGGGAAGTCAAGGTGTTAATTTCTGAAGTCTAACTAGCATCCCATGCCTTCTGTTTGTGGTTCTATATAGTCAATGGTAGTAGAAATAAAAAAGTCTAAAGTTGGGAAGAAATCCCATGCCTTGTTGTTTCCACTGCCTTTGACCAGACTAGAACTACAATCAGAAGGCCTGGGATGCAAGTTTAACTTCTAAAACTGCCACCTTGGCTTGATCCCTGATTTTTACTTCAGGAGTTGTTGGTTCAAGTTTCATTCCTGACCAACTATCTTATCATCATTGATGATTGTAAAGTTACAGCCTTAGATTTCTAGTCCTTTATTTTATGAGTCTTTATTCAGGTCACGCTAGCTAGTTGCAGTCCCCTAGCAAAGTGAACAGCTCCAGAGCACTTCAGAATTTTTTGTCAAAATAGCTTGATGGATTTTCACTTTTTGATACACTTCAAAATTTGCATCTCATTCAATTTTTTCATTTTTCATGTGAATATCATCAGCAAGATTTGCTACACGTTCATTTCTACCTTGTATTTCTTCTTTAATACGGTCTGAGTTGATATATGGTCTTCTCCGCCTCCCCCTTCCTGCACCGGTATTCTCCCAAGAGCCTCCTGCTACATAATAGCTTTCTCAAGAAACCCATCTATCTAAATTTAGACCAGGTCAATAACTATAGTTATTTCCATTCTTGGTTGCAGAAGTGCAAGACTTCGAAGGCCTTTAAAAAGTCCATTGAAACCTTTAAATCAGTCCAATAAATATTAAATATTTACACTGCCACCAATAACTTTAAACCTTCTCCAAACTTGACACATAAACATTAGAAAAATGTTCATTAAATTGTAACAGGGTATCGACGCCACCTACTTAATCCTCCAGCCTTATTAGTTCGAACCTAACAATCTAAACTATAAAATGCAATATCATGGTTGAATGATTAATACCTACTATAGGTAAAGAATCAACATTCACAAAATTAGTGTACTGTATGTGTGTTTTCATGATAGGTTGATCAGCAATACATACCTCCCACATATGAAGTGGTTCCATCTCCAAGCAACTTATTCCTTTGAACCCATTTTTACTTTATCCTTTAATACTGATCGGGAAAAAATTAATCTACTTTCACTTTCTTTTATTTGCAAATGAGAGAAAAATATTTAATGTCAAACAAGAGAAGAACGAAAAGAACATTATAAAAGAGTAACACAAAATTGAATGAATAAAACACATTACAACAAGAGTTTCAATAGATGACTAATCTGTTGCAATATATTCCCCATTTGTTCAACAGATAAGTAATTTATTGCAAAATCCAACGCATCTATTACAACAGATGGCTGACATTTCGCAACAGATGGGTCATCTATTGGAAAAAATCAAACCAACATTGCTACTGGTTTGATTTTTTCTAACAGATTCTCTATCCGTTCCAACAACTGATTCATCAGTTGCAACAATTAAGGAAACTTTTACAACACTACCAACAATAATAACAACAACAGCAACAATAATGAAATAACACCATATATTCTAACACAATCAACAACATAAACAAAACATGTTCCAACAACACCAATACCCCCAACAATAGCACCACCAATAAAGAAACCAACAAAAGACATAAAAAATGATACTGACAACAATGCTTTTTAAGTTCTCTTAACAGATTTCTTTTTGCATATTGTAATAAAAATAATGGTTCGATCATTCAATACTTAAAAGTCACATTTCCTTTAATTTTCTTAATAAATAGGATACTGGTAATGGATAAATCAATAAAAACATCATATATAAATTATAATTTAAATAACATTCAAAGAAGAAGATGAGAAGGAAATAATAATAGTGAACCATACCTGCAATATCAAAAAATCAAAGGGATCAGAACACCCATTTTAGTCGAGAATAGATATAGATCGGTTTAGATTCGAAAAGATCCTCATGCGAAAGAGAATTCTAGAGATGGATTGTAATTACCCTAAAAAAGAGAGAAAGAGAATTCTAAAAGAAAAAAAAGAGATGAGTTAAGTTATGGTTAGAGGAGAATGAATTCAAGAGATCGGTTCTAAATATTCATTGATAACTTTGAGGGACATGAGGAGACGGTGACATTGAAAAGACAAAACAAGACTACTTAAGGAGGAGACTTTTTAGTTATCCAAGTAATATTTTTTACCGCCTTAGTATTTTGTCTTTTTTACCTCGAACAGGAAATTTCTTTAAAATTTAAAAATAATATAAAAATATATAAGTCATCTATTGCAATAGATGTTAATTTCTGTTTGAAAATTTCCAATGGCTCAGTTATCTGTCGCAACACATGGCAATATTTATTTGATAATTTACAATAGATAGGTAATCTGTTGCAATAGATTTATTAATCTGTTTGATAAATTCCAACAAATAAGTCATCCATTGCAACAGGTTGAACATTTATTTTTATATAATTTTAATTGAGTTCATAAGTTTAACTACAACTTTAATTGATTTAACTACAACTAGGGATGAGTTGATAGGGTCAACTTTATTACATAATATCGATATTGCGTTCCTCTTAACCCGAGTTATCAATCGACCAAACTGAGTTTAAATAATTCATATAATCTAATTATTTGAAATACCTAAATTGATTTAGATACAACTAGGGATGCATTGGTAGGATCAACGATATTGCATGATGTATGTATTGCGTTCTTTCTGACCCGAGTCGTCAATCGATCAATCTGAGTTGAAATAATTCATATTAGCTTATTGTTTAAAATACCCAAATTTATTTAGCTACAAATAGGGATGAATTTATAGGATCAACTATATTACATCATGTTGGTATTGCGTTCCTCCTGAACCGATTCATCAATCAACCAAGGTGAGTTGAAACGATTCATATTAACTTATTATTTTAAATACCTAAATTGATTTAGCTACAACTAGGGATGAGTCGATTAGGTCAACTATATTGCATGATATTGGTATTGTATCCCTCCTGACTCAAGTCGTCAATTGATTGATCTAAGTTGAAATGATACATATTAGCTTGTAATTTAAATACCTAAATTGATTTAGCTACAACTACGGATGAGTTGATAGGATCAACTTTATTTCATGATATTGGTATTGCGTTTCTCCTGACCTGAGTTATCAATCAAGCAATCTGAGTTGAAATGATTCATATTAGCTTATTATTTGAAATACCTAAGTTGAATTCATGCAATCCTAAGATTTAAACCCTTTAATGATGAAATTAGAATTGAATAATGATGTTTACATGTACCATGTCTGTCATATGTTTGATTAAATACCTAGATGAAAGAATATTGTCTAACTAGCATGATGTCATAAAATCACCATAAATGTGCAAGCTTATGCCTATTAGACGTTTGATGAAATGCTTCAATAAACGTATTGTGGTGATTATCATGTATTCAAAAATATCAATTCATGTTAATTTCCTTCTATCAAGTCCTGGGGGTACTTGTACCCGAATTATTAGCTGTGTGCCTACAACTATGTCATGTTTTTCACGATAATCTCAGTCAAGATATGAACCCTTATACTTAAGATAGTCTTATGTCTTAGAAAAAATCTCCATGATCTCATGACTCAGTCAGTTGTTAGATATCAGTAGTATTCCATCAGCCATGAAAATTCAGTAACTCAATCCATGATCAGTTGAGTTCAGTAAATCATGATCAGTGTCCATTAAGATGGAAGTAGGAATTAGCACTGAGTAAACCCAAGGATGGGGACTCACCTATTATATGAGGGTGTGATTCTTAGAAGCAATCCTTGTATTCCAGAACTATGTAGCCAGCATAGGTTGAGACATCATAGCCTGCTATATGAGGGTAGATGAGGTGGATTAACCTTTTATGTGAGGGTTGCCACTATTATCTATAGAGTTACCTGTTATATGAGGGTTACTCACATATTTTCTTTACTAGTGGCACGGTACTGATACCCTTCTAATCAGGGCATAGATTGGATCCCATCTCAGCTATCATAGCACATTTGGGACATGTCGGTTAGATACTACTTCCCATAATTTTATGTTATAGAATCAGGACTGTCAGATACAGTTAATTATTCTCAGTAATATAACTCAGATAGTTCTTTAAATTTTAGGACTGTCAAATACAATCAACTAGATATAGTACAGAACTCAGATAGTTCTATTAGATTCAGGACTTTCAGCTATAGTCACCCACATTATTAGTTATTTTCAGATACAGTCACCCATGTTATAAGCATTATTCAGATATATTTCTTCATGTTATCAGTTATATCAGTTACTAGCATGTCACATTATCAGTATACAAACTCAGAAATCCAAAAATCACATTGTTAGTTACTATTACGTAATTATGTATGCATTATCATGTTTATGTTAGACAGTCAGTTAGTATTAGCATGCATATGAACCCTTGTATTTAGCCTACCTCACATGTATACTCGGTATATATGTACTGACGCATTCGTGCTATAGAGACACTATTTGTATGGTGTCCATGTTGATGTTTTCACTGATCATAAGAGTCTGCAGTATGTGTTTACCCAGAGAGAATTGAATTTTAGGCAGAAATGATGGTTAGAATTGTTAAAGGACTAAGATATGAGTGTGTTGTACCATCTGGAAAAGGCCAATGTTGTGGTGGATACCCTAAGTAGAGTGTCCATGGGTAGTATTTCGCATGTGGTAGAGGGTAAGAAAGAGTTGGCTCGTGATGTAAATCATTTGGATAGATTGAGGGTTAGGTTGTTTGACTCTGCTGAAGGTAGTATAGGGGTTCAGAGTAGTTTTGAATCCTCCTTGGTTTTGGAAGTGAAGGAAAAACAATACTTAGATGCTAGTTTGGTCAGACTGAAGGAGTCAGTCAAGGACCAAAAAGTAGAGGTTTTCTCCCAAGGGGGAGATGATGTGTTGATATTGTAGGGTAAATTGTGTGTCCCAAATGTTGATGATCTGAGGCAGAGGATTATGGCTGAAGCACATGGGGTGCAATATTCTATTCATCCTGGTGCCACCAAGATGTATCGAGACTTGCGGGAAATCTATTAGTGGAGTGGCATGAAGAAAGATATAGCAGCATTTGTAGCTAAGTGTGAAATATGACAATAGGTTAAGGTTGAATGCCAAAGACCTGGTGGTATGATGTAAGAGTTTAGTATTCCCACCTGGAAGTGGGAAGAGATAAATATGGACTTCGTGATTGGTTTACCTCCTTCCCGAAGCTATCATGATTCCAGTTGGGTTGTGGTTGATAGGTTGACTAAGTCTGCTCATTTCTTGCCTGTTCATACTTCATATACTGCTGAGGATTATGCTAGATTATATATCCGAGAGCTAGTCAGACTGCATGGAGTTCCCTTGTCTATCATTTCGGATAGGGGTACTCAGTTCACTTCGTAATTTTGGAAAGCTTTTCAGAAGGGTCTTGGTACCCAAGTGCTTTTGAGTTCTGCTTTTCATTCGTAGATCGATGGTCAGGCTGAGCGGACCATCCAAACCTTAGAGGATATGTTGAGAGCTTGTACACTTGACTTTAAGGGAAGTTGGGATGATCATTTACCATTGATAAAGTTTGCTTACAATAATAGTTTCCACTCTAGTATTGGAATGGCTCCGTTTGAAGCCTTATATGAGAGAAAGTGTAGATCACCCATAGGTTGGTTCGAGGTGGGTGAAGCGGCTGTGAGTGGTCCTGATTCAGTATTTGAGGCTATGGAAAAAGTTAAGTTGATTCGGGAAAGGTTGAAAACTGCATAGAGTCGTCAGAATTCATATGCGGATGTTAGAAGGAGAGACCTTGAGTTTAAAGTTGGTGACCTAGTATATCTGAAAATTTCACTCATGAGGAGGGTGAAGAGATTTGGAAAGAAGGGGAAGCTTAGTCCCCATTATGTTGGTCCTTACAAAATTCTTAGCCGTGTTGGTAAGGTAGCTTATGAGGTTGAGTTGCCTTCCGAGTTGTCCTCTATTCATCCAATATTCCATGTCTCCATGCTTATAAAGCATATTAGCGATGCTGTGGTAGTGGATTCCTCTGTGAGTGCTGACATTCAAGAAAATCTTTCTTTTGATGAGATTCCTATTGAGATTCTTGATTTTAGTGTCCGAAGACTAAGGAACAAAGAATTTCCCTTGGTCAAGGTGTTGTGGCAAAGCCAATCTATTGAGGGTGAAACTTGGGAAGTTGAGGTGGATATGCAATCCAAGTACCCTCACCTATTTTCCGCGAACTCCAATCAAGCCGAAGGTACCATTCGTTCCTAAATCATGCACTTTTGATAAAATTTGTAGCAGTTCAACTGTCATTTATTATGTGTTCAGATGTAGTTTCTTGAATTTATGCATTCTATGTTGCATTCAGAGTGAGAAACGATGTGGCGATGAGTCTAACGAATGGTTTCAGATGTATGCTCTATTCCCTATCTAATATTTGCATATCTAGCGTCATTCGAGGATGAATGTTTCCAAGGGGGGGATGATGTAATACCCCAGGAAATTTTTTGTTGAAATTTTGTGCGTAAAAATGTTGGGTTTTATCTTCTACAATGAATTATAAATTTTTCGTGCTGAATGTCTTAGATTATGACCCAGCATTTTGTAGAGTATCGAATAAGCTTTCCAACAATATATGGATCATCCAAAATGGACTCCCGAGCGACGAGTTATGAACATTCCGATAGAACCATGAATAGTAGTGAACAGTATAACGTGCAGGAAAAAGTACTGAGGCCAAGCGTATTTTTTCTCAAAATTTAAACAATCATAAATCCTTGTACATAATGATCTGGGTGATCTACTATATGTCAATGGAAAGCTCTGCGTGTCCTCTTTCTAATGAAATTGGTTTCATCCAATTTGTCTATCGGAGCAAAAAGCTATGGTCAATCTACTTCAGCCTATCAAAAGTAAATTTTTTGGTCAACTTCAAATGATCATAACTCCTCGTACACAATGATCTGGGTAAGATACTATGAATCAAAGGAAAGATATGAGAGTCCTCTTTCTAATGAAATTGGTTTCATCCAATTTGGATATCAGAGTAAAACGTTATGGTTGATCTACTTCAGACTATCAAAACAGTCCACCAAAGGACAGATTCGAGAATTATTTAATTTTTAGGGGTGTTTTGGTCATTCCCCCTCACCCAAAATCCATCCAAACCCTATATTAAAGCCTATTACAAGCATTATATGTTATATTTCATCAAATTCCCTCAAAAAGAAAACCCTATGCTCCTACATCCAACTTCAAGAACCTCCAAAGTTCACCATTAATTCTGTAAATTTATTCAAGATTCCAAGTTCCTAGTTCAAGAACTCCAAGAACCACCATTCAAAGGAACGATTAACATCTCAAAAATGAGTATCGATCTAAAGTTCATCATTCAAGGTATGTGGGGTTTTTCAACAAGAACTCTCTTTCGTTCTTGTGTCCAAAAGTAATTTTCTTTATAAATGCATGATTTTTATTTGATTTTTACAAATTTGAAGCATGAACCCATATCTTATGATGATTATTTTGAATTCTTGATGTTTATAATTTTGAAAGATGAATTTACGTGTGTGGAGATATAAAGCATGAATCTTGAATGATATTTATCATAAAACAGTTCCAACAGATCACACATCTATTGCACAAGGTAGGTTATATGTTGCAACATATAACTAACTTGTTGCAATAGATTACTTATCTGTTGCAACAATAAAAATAGATCACTCATTTGTTAAAACAAATACTGGTCTATGCAATAAATCACACATCTGTTGCAACATATAAGTGTTTTATTGCAACATATAAGTAACTTGTTGCAATAGATGAGTAATCTACTAAAATAATAAAAATAGATCACTCATCTGTTGAAATAGATGACTGGTTTGTGTAACAAATCACACATCTGTTGCAACATATGAGTGATCTGTTGGAACTATTATCAATGGTCAATATTGATTAGATTTCTTCCTACCGAAGGGTCGTCTATCATGATAGATGAATGATCAGTTGGAAAAATCAAGTCGTGGACATGATCTCTTGGAATATTTAATAGGATTTTATTCAATAGAAGGTTCATATATTGTATTATATGATTGATCTGTTGCAATATATTTTTAATCCAATGGTTCCTCGATTTCATCAGATGGTAAATCTATTATATCAGATGGTTAATCTGCTACATTACATTTTTAATCTGATGGCTCTTTTATTGCATCTTATGGTAAATCTGTTGCATCAAATTGTTAATCTATTACACCATATGGTGAATCTGTTGCATTAGATTTTTCATCCGATGGTCAATCTATTGCATTAAATGGTTAATATGTTGCATCCAATTTTTAATTTGATGGTACTTCTGTTGCATTATATGGTAAATTTGTTGCATCAGATGATTAATCTTTTGCATTAGTTAGTAAATTTATTGAATCAGATGGTTAATCTGTTGCATCAGAAGGTTAATCTATTGCAGAAAGAAATAGTAGTATGATTTTATTCAATAGAACAACAATAATAACACCATTTTAAACTAGAACAAGAACAAATCAACCCAGCAACGATCGTAACACCAAAAACACCAACATCAATATTTTGTTTGTACAAAAACAAACAACAAAAATCAAACTTCAAAATATGCAACAGATAACAAAAAAACATATTTCACTTCAAAAAGAGAAGAGAAGAAATGCCAGAAATTAGGATTTTATTTGGAGCACATTTCAAATTAAAGCAAAAAATATTGAAATTATTAACCAAAACTAGAAGAGAAGTTGGCTCAAGTTCCTCTTTTTCTTCAAAACTAAAAAGGCCATAATTTTTTACCTTTGAAAGAAAAAAAAGAACAATGAAGAACTCAAAGCTTTTGAGGTCGGAGAGCAAAGATGTCACATAGATTAACGGTTGAAAGCAGAAACGGAACTTGAAGCCCAACTATTTATTGTTGGAGGCTGAAGTCGCTGAGGATTGAAAGGAGAAATTTATAGAACTGTTAGTTGGGAGAAACTATCGATAGACAGAGAAAAGACGATTGATTTGGAGAGGAGAGAGGTGTGGATTCATTTGTATTTTTCAAAAGATTAGAAAGTTTTTAAAATATTAATAAAGTTCACAATAAACTTCATCAAGTTTCTTAATTATGTTTGACCCTTTAAGTTGGTCATATCACCAATCCTTCATACAAGACTTAAATTATACCTTTACTTCAATTTTCGAAACTTTTCTATAGTAAAAACTATTTTAAGGAAATAGTAAAAACAACTTAAATAGCTCGAAAATAACTACAACAAGCTAATACACATATAAAGCAAAATACTCCCCCTTAATCTAGAGGGTGCAAGATATTAATGTCAGGATCCGATTTCTACAATCATGATGACACCTACTATAATCCACCAGCAGGTAAGCAAACTCGTAGCCCGGGACAATAAGTTATGTGCTAATAAGATAAAAAGATAATCAAAATAGAATAAAAGAAGAAAGAAAACCATAAGAAATAAATATTTCCTAAGACCTAGTGTCAGTCGATACAGGAATCAATAGCATAATAGGAGTACTAGGTGAACATAATATATATATATATATATATATATATATATATATATATATATATATATAACAATCTATAAAGTAGAAAATAAAGATCGATCCAGCAAAAAAGAGTGAGAGAAAGAACAATTCTAGTAGTTAGGAGCTCACCCTAAATCTCTGATCTGTGACAGCTCTGTACGATGTGCACGTCAAAGGCAAGAACTCCTACTATGATCTCCAAGGTGCAAAGTGTGGAATGAGCACCAAATACATGGTACTTTTTAGGTGTAGGATGACTGAGATTCAAAGATAAATTTAAGTATAAATAATACATAAGGCAAGGATATACATTACTGGCAACTAACCAAGTAATGAAATACAATAAGGATATTAAAGAAGTAGAGATAAACCACCTTATTCTACAAGTACTATGAATAAAAGTAATATACAATGATAGTAATGAAGAAGGGATTTGATATACAATAATAATAGCTAGAGAATAAAGGGATATACAACATTACTAAATAGGTATCTATGAATGAAGGTACTAACCTGAGGGACTAGCATTCTAAATATCATGATGATCATAAATAGGAAGAGAGCTAGATTTAGCACAATTAATAATCACAAGGTAGTCTAACAACGAGGCTCATAATATCAAAAAGAAAAAAGGACTCTAAACCATACCTATGACTTCGGTTACAAATCTATAACCATTTTGTTGCAAGCTAAAAAATAATAAACAAATAGTAATAAAACTACATAAGCCTACACAATTAATAACCTAATCGAATATCCATAATTCTAGAAGGTACAAACATCACTCAGCAATTAGAAAACAACAAACATAACCTATACCCATCTAGCCCCCTATAAGATAAGTAGGTACAGGCATAAAACAATTATATAGGTGATAGGCAATGTATATAAATGAATGAATGTGCAAATTACATCCAATACCACCATACAAATCTAGTACCATATCATACCAAGTATATATACTTCTTTTGGTACACCGACTCACAAGGAATAACGTATGAGGTATCCCTTTCTCCCACACATGGTTCTCGACAGAAGGACTTGGAGTATTTGTATATACTGCCTAGTCCCAAAATAATACTTTCCACAATCATCCATAACAAATTTTCATTATGATCATACCAGAGATATGCAAGAGTGTAATAAGTTTGTGAAATAAAACTGAGACTAAAGAGGTAGTAATCCATCAAATCCAGTACCTAAAATCGTACTGGGCTAAAATGAAAGGATAGTGCAGAAAGGGAGAAAATTTTCCTCAATCAAAATTAGTAAATAATTATAAATGTGTAGATCAATAATGAACCTAAATCTACCTTGGTCAAGGATTTTAAAGTGGAGCATGTCAGTTAACAATACTGACCTCAAATTGAATGGGTGGTATGATTTCTATTTTATAAACCAATTTAATAGTGTAGAGTGGGAATAAATCCCTTGTTAAGCATAGTAGTAAAAACCATAATTTTATTTGGAATTGTTTCACCAAATATACATATAACCATATGCATGCCATCACTAGTATTCAAACAATAAAAATGTGAGTGCCTAAGAATCTACAAACTAAGCAACAACTATTTTTGATCATAAAGAACTAACAAGGTATCTAGTTGGTCTTGTAACCAAAGCCATGATCTCAAAAATATATAGAGCAATGTGATGATACATGTTTCAAACAATGAGTATACCCAGATATATCAACAAAGAAGAGAGAATAACTTGGATAAAGTATTGTACTAAAAGAGTCGAACTAAGAAAACCAACCTGGCTACGAGGTACTAAACAAACCTATTCTAAGGATCGTTATTCTTACCTTAAGTTCATAGAAAGTAACAAAGACTCCAATACTAATGTGAGATATAGACGTACATTGGGTGAATATATAATTCAGGGGATCAATACCACGTGTACCGTATGATGCCAAAGAAGTGTATAGTCCACGTACTAATAAAAGGGTATTATTCTATTGTAGCTACCTTAAGGCTTTTGTATACTATATAAATTACCTCTATCTCATATGTAATCTATATAATACATCATTCATATAGAAAAGTAGAGCAAATCCTACCTGAATGCCGAACAACAGCTTGAACTATCCAAGTTCTACTCCTTCTCTCCATATGATCTCTAAAAACCTATCCTGCTATCAAAAATACAATATATACATCAATTTAAGTAGAATGAGATCTATATTGCAATGTACAATTCTAGGGGAAATTAGGTCAAAATAAGCCTAGGAACCCACTAGCAAAATTTAGAAATTGAATTTGTCATTAGGTCCTTTACAGCTCTAGAATTATAGGTTCGTAAATTGATCATGATCCAAGATTAAATAAAGGCCCTAATTAGTTTGTCAAGTCCAATTACCAACCCTTCCCCCACAAAAAAATCAAGAATTTAAAGAAACAAAATGGAATTCTCACAAAAGAATCACTTGGAAATGATCACGAGTAGTATATGAATGTTACCTTAACTTAATAGGACAAAATCACCACTCTTTTTTAGATCAATATCACAATAATGGAGGGAAATATGTTAAAATAAGTGGAAGAGATAAAGTCCATAACTATATGCACAACGATGACGACTTAAGCAACCACTTAGCCACTAAAGCTGCTAGTGCAAAAAAGGAAAATGACTTCTAAAAAGGAATGTTTAGCAAGGAAAAATGCCTCTAAATAAGCTCCTTGGTTGTTTAAATGACACTTGCTAAAGCAACACATTTTTGTTAAAGTTGGATCCCAAACCGCTTAAATGGCTACACCAACTAATAAAAGCTAGAATTTTTACTACCCACGAACCACCCAATCATACCAAACCAAACCATAAAATATAAACCAAGGAAATACCCCAACATAATATGAAAATCAATCTCAAAATGTAATATGATAGAACAATGAGAAATTGTGTCCTATGATTCTAGCCTTACCTCTACCAATCCCGCCCATACCAACCCCCAAAAGTATGACAAAGCCTCTATCCAAAAGAGTAAAAAAATATGGTTGGGACATGCCTCTATCCATGGCGAAAACCAATATCTAAAATAAAAGAAAAGTATCTATAGAAAATCCATAACATTAAATGATGCCTTCCAAAAGGATGGAAGCTAACACTTCAGTACAAATAATGATATGGAATATGCATGCTAAATAGGAGAAGTAAAATGGCCGGTTCCTGCATAGTGTAGGTATACAGCCAACAATAGATGGGGTTAGCGAATGACCACTAGCATGAATCTCCGGATAAGGATAAAATAATGCCAGTTATAAAACCAAGTAAAACCATCCATGATGCATACAACCATACATAGATAAGTGACAAGATAAGGGATTGGGTGTATCATGCACTTAAAACCTTTACTTGGGCTATGTAGCTTGGCCTCCTAACCACTTGTGGGCGATATGGGTTTAGCTCCCCTTGCTGAAAAGGCCCTAGTGCATATAGCCGCATGACCAAGAATTATCCCATGGGATGACTAGTACATCCCTCTAATATAAAATATAATACTCGCATGTGGTTATCAAGACCAGTCATATTGACAAATATGAGTTTCCAATTTTTACCTCCTCGGGCACTGCCACCTTCCACGACTTAGCTACATACCCCTCATTAATGCCCAATTAAAACCATGTCTAAACAATCCATTTAAAATTTATTAACCAAGGAAAATATTAGTGGTATCGTCATACCAACCCTTACTTGCAAGTAATATCCATAGCCAAACCATTTAGGTTAAGGGGACCTTAGTTGCCCTTCCAATTATCATATTAAATCCACTTGGGAGACTTCTATGTTCTCCACAAGAATAACCATTCAACCTTTAGCCTTTTCAAACCTTTTAAACCATGTATAAGTCCTTTGTCCAGTTTAAAACATACAAGAGTTCCATTAAAAGAACTCAATGCAATGAACATATCTTTATAAATATTTTATCAAACACCTTGGGGGAATAATATAACCAAAACTAATTCCAAAGACTATTAAACCACTACCATGAAATCCAGTTGTCCAAATCCACTATTAATGCATATAAAAGCATAATTAAAACCAAAACCAAGCATTCAATATTAAAACCCCCAATAATAATTGAAAACCATAATTATGAAATAGTAAAACTATGAAATCAATCATATAAGCCATTCCTTTAGTTAAAATTAAAATGAAGGAAGAGAATCATGCCTTATACCAAAGAATTAATGGAAAGAAATCACCAACGCAAGCCCCAAAGTAGTCCCTTAGTTGGAACCCTAGCTTCCTTGCCTTAGTTGGAACCCTAGCTTCCTTGCCCTAAAAGATCTTAAGAAAAATATTTGATGTTTTAGAATAGTTTCTAAGTGTTAGTGAATATAATAATAGGGTAAATAACCTCCTAATCATATTATAAGTTATGGGTCCTAATTAGGGAAAGTTGATAAATATCTAGAATACCCTCACTTAAATCCCTTAAAAAACCTATCATAAGAAAACGACTGACCTATTTGAGTCGTACCCTAATATATGATTGGTATCCACCACTTTTATCCAAGACTCAACCCTTAGATCATAAACTGTCTAGTATATGACTCATCAAACCAAGTCTTAACCATAGTATACGATCTGTATCCATTACCTGTATTTTTGGCAGAATAAAATTCCAGGAGGATCAAACACTATCCACCATACGAGTCTTTGGTATGACTTGTACCAAGACCTATGACTTGTACACCTAAGTCATAACCATTCTAGTTATCAAAACTATCCCACTAACTATCACTGTTCAGCATATGATAGAAACATACCCCTCGTACCCCAACATACGGATCATACCCATCAGTTGTATTGGGACCGTACAAATTTTTAGGAAATTTTCTAAGAGTAAAAACCCAAGATGTTTTATTAACCTTAGCACTTTTTTTGGCATCTGAGCATTTGATAGAAACTAGGTCTACCTTTTACTAGTTTGTTGGTTATGTGAGGACTATAGAGGTGGCATGTCTTGAGATATATGAAGGTGGTGATAATAAGCCCCACCATCAACACAATTGTAGTGGTAGTTTATTTTAAGAAAGAAATCCTCCCATAGTGGTTAGAATCACTCTCAGCCTATTAGGCTCGTGCAGGTAATACCTTAAGCTATAGGTGATCTCAGGCAGGCCATGGTTATCCTAGTGGAAAAAGTTTTATTCAGGCATCACAGGGTTCTCAATCTAGTTCTTTAGGTCATGATGGCCAGTCATGTCAGCGTATGTCTCCTACTAGATTAGAGATTTAAGAGTTTGTTATGACTATAGAGAAATTAGTTATTAGTTTAGAAAGTGTCCCTAGTGAGGGATTATTTGATAGCTAGCACAACCATATCAGTTTCCTAAGGATGTTGAACCTTCAATCTAGGGTGGTCCCCTAAAATTTTGAGGTGATTCATAGTTTGGTGGTACAATTGGATGTTTAGATGCTCAATTTAGGATCGGACGCATTCATATTAATACTATTTTGAGTAGGGAAAATGGCCATTATTTTAGTTTAACCCATTATAGAGGCAATTTGATTTTCTATCTTCTAATTTCTATGCAATTTGACTTGGGTTTTCATACCGATCTAAGTCTATATGCCTTATGATTATAGTGCCAATTGTTGTGAGCCATTGTATAGGTTTATGCATATATGACTAACCCCTTAGATATTTTCTTTTTATAGGGGATTGAGTGGATATATGTAGTGATTACCTTAGGGAGTAGATCTTGTATAAATTCTATTTCTTTGACGTAGTGTCCTTAATGTGATCCAAAAGTGGGACTTATTGATTTTCCTTTCGTTCGACTTACACTTTATACTATTTCTACTTGTTATTATCTTAATTGTTGTTAATTCTTAAATTATAGGTCGCTTTGCTAGAATTATTCGATTAGTATCCTTTTTTGTGCAATTTTGTTTTTCTTGGCTTAGATGGTTACCTTAATTACTTAGCCTTCTTCTGTTAGTAAGGCAAGGTTTGTTTTTGAGAGGGCTGATATGAAGAAAGGTTTAGCCTTCTATGGTTTTGTTGTAGTTCTAGCATTGGCATTCCTATTTTCCCATCAGTCCCTTAGGAGGTGTATGTGTTGGTCATTCTTTAGGGTTGCTCAGTTTATTGCTCTACTGTGATATTGTCTTGGATATTGATGTTTGGTTTGGTACTCAATTCTTTTTTGGTGTCATTCATGACTCATTTGAGTTGAGGGAGGCTAAAATGAGTAGTTTTAACAACTTTTCATTGCAGGATTTATTCAACCTAGTGTGACTTTATCGGATAATTATGCTTGGTGTATGAAAAAAAGGATGGATGTGTTATCTTATGTATCAGTTGTTAGCAGCCAAAGGGTGTGACTCTAAGGAGTGTGTATTGGTAGCAATATTTTCTAAGTTTCTTAAGATTTGTCTATCATTAAGACTCTTCACAGTCCCCATAAGTTCTTAGTTATGTAATGGTTTTATCAATGCCCCACAACATGTGCATATTTTTTGATCATATCGTTTATTCAAAGTGTGAATCAGTTATGATTTTTGTTCCTTGTCGTACCTTAGTTTCAGCCCTTATGGATTATTGGGTATACGCTTAGTTTTTGAAGGTGAAATACTTGGGTATTTTGAATTTCTCAAAGTCTTATTGGCTTTGATTTTGATTTGGACTCTTTTATATGGTCTTGAGAGTTGTGTTGGATTTTGTGTTTAGATGCCTGTTTATTAGCGAGATTTGTTTAGGAAATTAAGGTTGGTTTGGATCTTATGTTAAGTTATAGATATGGATTGTATCAACTGATTGCAACCTACATTTGACATTTGATTTATTTGAGATATTATCAATAGAATGACAAGGCCTATTCTATACCTGCCATTTTAGTTTTCTTCAATTCAGAAAGATTGACTTAGATTGGTGTTTGAGGGATGGTCCATTGGCACATGTTGTTGGTTTCTACTAATTCTGACCTTTATTCTCAATTTTTGTGGGACTTTTAGAAGTCTACTTAAAGCGAAAGGTGTATTTGGGTTGGTCTTTTCGTGATTTCAACCATAGTTGTAGGCATTCTGGAGTGGATCATATAGTTTCAAGTGGTTGTCCCTTAAAAACCTGACTATTTGTAACACCCCGAATCTGACACCCGAAATACCACATGGTGCTCATGACCCCGAAGGACCACAACCTAACCCGTGACTGATATCCGTACCTGAGCACTACATAATATATTGTATAAATGTGAAATAAAAGTTTGAAAGGCCATAAGGTTCAAATATCAGATAAATCATAACATCTAAAAATTATGTCAATACCAAAACAACTAAAATAACTATCTGAACATGATAGTCTGAATAACCTCTAAACTGCCTGCATAGGGTGTTGATGGGACATGTCCCTCAACTAACTCCAACTACTGAAATAACTAAGTACTGAAAGAATGAAATAATCAAATAATAACATCATCGAATGATGAGGACTTACTGCTAGTCTGTCTGCTGAACGGTGGATCTACTAAGAATGCTCTGGAACTAGTGCTTTTGAACCTATGGTATAAAAACACCATAGCAGAAATACATCAGTACGATTGAATGTACTAGTATACAAGTGAGCTAGGCTGAATGCAAGGGTTTTATTTGAATGAACAATACTAACTGACTGAATAACATAAAACCCTTGCATTCAGCCTAGCTCACTTACATACTAGTACATTCAATCGTACTGATGCATTTCTAAAATAAATATGAGAATACATGCATGAATACGTGAACTGTGACTGAGATCATGACATCACTGAATCTGAATACTGATAACATAAGTTTGTATAACTAATATACTATTATCTGAATGACTATGTTTGACAGTCCTATTTTGGATGGAACTAGCTGAGTCCCTGAAATGGGTGACTGTATCTGACAGTCTTGAACTTTGTAGAACTATCTGAGTTCTATTATTGAGATTGAGACTGATACTATAACTGTGGGAAGTAGTTATCTAACCGACATGCCCCAAATAAAGAAATATAAATGAGTGGGGGTCCAATCTGTAACCCCAATTGGAAGGGTTTCAATACCATGCCACTGGTAAAGAAAAACTGTAGGTGACCATCATCTGATATTGTCCCCAAAAGAAAATGGTAGGACCCTCATATGAAAGCACTAATCCACCTCATCATCCCTCATATATCAGTGTTGATATCTCAACCTATGTTGGCTACATAGTGTTGGAGCGCAAGGATTACTTCTAAGAATCACACCCTCATCTAGCAGTGTGTGTTCCCATCCTCGGGTTCACTCGGTGCCAAAGCCTACTCCCATTTGAATAGACACTGAACTTGATCATACTAGAAGGAAATGGACTGAGTTCACTGGATAAAATGTTACTGATTTCTATCAACTGACTGAGTTCATGAGACTACTGAGTTTTCCTGAATTCTATAATTGACTGAATTCTAGTGATCATGGCTTGACTGAGAGTATCATGAAAACTGACTCTGGATCTAGGCACGTAACTAAATTATTAGGTACAAGTACCCCAGGACTCAATAGAATGAAACTGACAAGACAACACTTCTTGACCATAGGGATAAAGTCCACAATTCATAATACCATATGTTAGGGATTTGATGAAGCACATGGTTATCATAATATTATATGTGAATGGGAAAGCATATAAACATATCATAATTTCATCAACTAGTCTCAAGAGCATCCCATAAAACATTTATAAAGCACAACAATATCATAGAAGTCATTGTGATCATAAGGGTAAAGAATGCACTTATCATTTGGGTCACCATTGAGCTATGATGCATAATTTCTAGTCCCTTAGGCCTTTTATCAAACACCTTGCATGCACAACTTAAGGCATAGGCATAATCATCAAATTATCAGTTAAAAACTCCATGAATCGACTAAACATATAGATTTCAAGCCACACATTAACATAGTTTCATGAACAACACATAAAAATTCCAGCTTGGGAATCATATCATCATAATCTGATGAACATAATCAACCCATAATAAAATATTCACAATACAAGATTTAAAACTTGATTCTTGAACTACATGGATGGAAGGAATCCATGAATGAACACTATGCATACCGTAGTTCTTGATTTTACAAAGCTTAACTATGGAATTTCCTTGAATTTGAATCCCCAATTGATAATCCTAAACTTGTTCTTGAGGAAAATTGAGAGAAACTAGTATATTTTGGGTTAAAATGGCTGAATTACAAGTTATTGGGTTTATACAGGGGTGGGAAATTGACCCTTTTGCTGTAAAAATGTGAACATTTAATGGCTGAAATTGAGCATCGATACGATACTCGATACATCGCACCATGATCGCTCCAAGCCTCAGTAGTTTCACTGGTATTTCCAGCAACAATGTTAACCTTTACAATGGGCGACGCGGCTCGCCAAGATTTTGTTGGTCCAATATTTTGGGACACCAAATATGGTCTAATCAAGGTCCAAAATATTAGAAACTTGTCCGAGAATATCTATTGACCTCTCTGATCATGAATTAACAAACATACGGACCATTAAAGGATATTATGGTGGAAAAATGAGATTACTAACTTTTGAAGGACAAAAATAAGCTATGTCTGGGAATTTAGTTAGAGTTTTTCTAAGTCTGGGACCCCTTGACAAGCTTAAAGGACTGAATTAAGCTTAGAAATTTTGTAAAGTCTTACAATATGTCCCCTTTGGGAACATTCATCCTCGAATGAAACTGACTGAGAGGAGAGAAATAATAACTTAAGTACATATGGGACATGAATAATTTTAACATGATTACATGAATGGCATGACTGATAATTTGAATGTATCATAATGAACATGCATATCTAATGCATGCATAAATAATTCATGAATGCATGACTAAGATTTCTGATAAGCTGAGTTTCTCATAATGAGGATGCATATCTGATGCATGAATTCGTGACTGACATGATGCATAAATTTATGACCATATATTCAATGGTAATTTAATATCGAGTTTATAATGAGAATTTAAGCATGAGAATGAATGCCAAGTTATAACTGAAATTTGGACATAAAACATGAATAAGCTTCAAGGAAAGCTATTACCTTGGGCTGAGTATGAATTAGTGGGGAAGAGGTGAGGATACATGGTCCGCATGTATGCTTCTTCTTCCCAAGTAGTTCCCTCAACTTACTAATTCTGCCAAAGAACTTGGACTAGAGGAACTTCCTTGTTCCTCAGTCTGCGAGTCTGGTAGTCGAGGATTTCAACTGGACTCTCTTCGAAAGTGAGATTGTTCTAAATGCCTATTCCCTCTATGGGGACTAAAAATATTGGGTGACCTATGAACTTCTTTATCAAGGAAACATGGAACACTGGATGGACTGAGCCTAGATCTAAAGGCAATTTGAGCTCATAAGCTACCTTGCCAAAGTGACTAAGAATTTTGAAGGGACTGACATATCGGGGACTGAGCTTTCCCTTCTTACTGAATCTCTTCCCTCCCTTCATGGGATATATTTTTAGGTATACATGATCACCAATCTCAAACTCGAGATCTTTTCTATCCATATCTGTGTAAAACTTCTGTCGGCTATGAGCATCCCAAAGTCTTTCTCTGATCAACTAGAATTTTTCTAAGGCATCGAATACTAAGTCAAGCTATATAACTGAGGCATCACTAACTTCGAAACAACCAACTGGAGATCTACATCTCCTACCATAAAGAGCTTCGAATGGAGCCATCAGACTACTTGAATAATAGTTGTTGTTATATGTAAACTCAATCAAAGGCAAATGGTCATCCCAATTATCCTTGAAATCAATTTCACACACCCTTAGTATATCTTCCAAGGTCTGTATGGTGATTTCTCCTTGTCCATTTGTCTGAGGATGAAAGGTTGTACTGAGGTGAACTAGGGTACCAAGACCCTTTTTGAAATCTTTTTAGAAATGAAAGGTGAACAGGGTACCTCTCTCTCAGACAATGGACAATGGAACACCATGCAGTTTGATCAATCCCCTGATATAGAGTTTGGCATAATCCTCGACTGAATAGGAGGTATGGATTGGAAGGAAATGAGCTGACTTGGTCATTCTATCTATAATAATCCAAACTGAATCATGCTGATGACGAGTATGAGGCAAACCCATCACAAAGTCCATGTTCACTTTTTCCCACTTCTAAGTAGGAATATTGAACTCCTGCATAGACCCACTAGGCTTCTGATGCTCTATCTTAACCTGCTGACATGTAGAGAATTTAGCCACAAACTCTGTAATATCTCTCTTTATCCCACTCCACCAATAGATCTCTCACAAGTCATGGTACATCTTTGTGGCCCCTGGATGAATAGAGTAGCATGCACTATGCACCTCTGTGAGAATTCACTACCTTAGGTCATCTACACTTGGCACACACAGACAAATCTGACAACACAATACACCATCTCCCCCTTGGGAGAAAACTTCTACTTTTTGATCTTTGACTGAATCTTTCAACTTGACTAGACTAGGATCTTTATCTTGCTTTTATTTTACCTCAAAAAATAGAGATGATTCTAAACTACCCTGAACCTATAAGTTACCCTCTTCTGAATCAACTAGGCGGACACCCATGTCATAAAATTTCAAGAGCTCTAACCACCTTCTATGATAAAAATTGAGATCTTTTTGAGAGAATACATACTGAAGGCTTTTATGATCTGTGAACACATCTAAAAAAATTCCATATAGATAATGCCTCCAAATCTTTATGGCCAAAACAACGGTTGCTAACTCAAGATCATGAGTCGGATAATTCTTCTCATGGGGATCAAGCTGTCTGGAGGTGTAGGCTATGACCTTACTATTCTCCATAAGGACATAACCCAAACCTACTCTGGATGCATCACAGTACACTACGAACCCATCAGATTCATTCGAAAGAGCCAAAATTAGATCTGAGGTGAGTCGGGTCTTTAACTCTTGAAAACTTTTCTCCCAAGGATCTGACCACTGAAACTTGACTTTATTCTAAGTTATTCTGGACATAGGGGATGTAATAGATGAATATCCCTCAACAAACCATCTATAATAGCCAGCTAAACCCAAGAAACTCCTGATATCTGATGGAGATATAGGGTGAGGCCAGTTTCTTACTGCTTTGGTCTTTTGAGGATCAACTCTAATTCTATCACTGGAAATGATATGACCAAGGAATGCTACTAAACTTAGCCAAAATTTTCACTTACTAATTTTGGACAACAACTGATGATTTCTGAGAGTTTGCAATGCTAGTTTGAGATATTCTGTATGATCCTACTCACTATGTGAATATCATCTATAAAGACTATGATGAACATGTCCAAGTACTACTTGAACACATAGTTCATCAAGTCCATGAAGGCTACTGGGGTATTGGTAAGCCCATACAGGACATGACTAAGAATTCAAAGTGACCATACCAAGAATGAAAGGCTATTTTTATAATGTCACATTCTCTGAATCTGAGTTGATATTAGCCTGATCTGAGGTCTATCTTAGAGAAATAATTGGCACCCTAAAGTTGATCAAATAAGTCATCGATTCTGGGAAGAAGATACTTATTCTCGATTGTGACTTTATTGAGTTGACGGTAATTGATACACATTCTGAGAGAACCATCTTTCTATCATGCGTGATGGCAATTCTCGTACACAAGTTTCCAAATCTTAAGTGAGTGAAGGTAAGTCAATTTCTTCGTGTCCTTCTTATTAATTTTATGGTCGTCCTTATCGGGTTATTGCAAGGAAAGAAGGGACAAGTGCTTTCAGTGTGGCCAGGTAGTCCATCAGCTCAGGGATTGTCCAATCAATAAGGTTGCTACAGAGGAAAATAAAATTCTTGTGACTTCATCTTTTGATCCTGTACCTGGTGGTGTGGCATCTGCTTTTGTTACTACTCCTAGTTTTAGTGTTGGCCGGAATAATTGTATGCTTTGGCATCCTAATAGGAATTCAAGGCATCACCTGATGTTGTTACTGGTACTTTACAGCTTTTCTCTCATAAAGTATATTGTTTGCTTGATCCAGGGTCCATTCTTTCTTATATGACTCCATATATGGTTGTGTCTTTTGGTTTTAATTTGAATTTATCTTAAATCCTTTTCTATTCTACCCCAGTAGATTACTTATCTATTACTAAGAGAGTCTATAAGGGGTATGTGGTAGCTATTGGTGTCAAGAAAACCTTGGTGGATCTATTTGAGTTGGATATGGTAGCTTTTGATGTTATCCTAGGTATGGATTGGTTGCATTCTTGTTATGTTTTTATGGATTGTCACACTTATAGGTTTATCTTTAAGCTCCCTGGTAAACCAGTTATAGAATGGGAAGGTAGATCCTTAGCTTCTAGGGGGAGGTTAATTTCTTATCTTAGAACTCGAAGGTTAATCTCTAAGGGTTATCACTTGGTCTGGGTTAAGGATTATAACTTGGAAGGTCCTTCTTTGTCTTCGATCCCTGTGGTTAATGAGTTTCTAAAGGTCTTTCCATATGATCTTCCTGGTGTTTCTCCAATTAGAAAAATCGAGTTTGGTATTGATTTGCTTCTGGACAGTCATCCAATTTCTATTCCTCCATATAGAATGACTGCAGCTGATTTTAGGGAACTCAAGGAGCAACATAAAGATCTTCTGGATAAGGGGTTTATTAATCTTAGTGTTTCTCCGTGGGGTGTACCAGTGTTGTTTGTGCAGAAGAAGGATTGTTCTCTTCAGATGTGCATTAACTACAGGCAGTTGAACAAGGTGACAGTCAAGAACAAGTATCCTCTTTCTTGAATAGATAACTTTTTTGACTAGTTATAAGGTGCCAAGTTCTTCTCTAAGATATATCTTTGGTCTGGGTACTATCATCTTAAGATTAGGTAGGTGGATATCCCTAATATGGCTTTTCATACTCGGTAAAGGCATTTTGAGTTCAAAGTGATGTCATTTAGGTTGACTAATGCTCTAGAAACATTTAGGGACTTGATGAATAGGTCGTTCAAGAAGTATTTGGTTCTCTTCATCATTGTGTTTATTGATAACATTTTTGTTTATTCTAAGAGTGAGATGGATTATGCTAATCACTTTCGTGTGTTATTGCAGACCCTAAAGAAACAACAGTTATATGCCAAGTTCTCTAAGTGTGAGTTTTGGTTAAATGTTGTGACTTTCGTAAGCCATGTTATTTCTAGTGAAGGGATCATGGTAGATCCATAAAAGGTTGCTATGGTTAAAATGTTACCTAGTCCCACTACTCCATCTGATATTCAGAGCTTCTTGGATTTGCTTAGGTATTATAGGGGGTTTGTGGAAAGCTTTTCTTCAATAGTTGCTCCTTTAACTAAGTTAACTTAGAAGAAGGTTTAGTTTCTTGGTCGGATACTTACGAAGGGAGTTTTGAGAAGTTGAAGAATAAGTTAACTTTGGCTCTAATCCTGACCTTGCCAGAAGGCAATGATAGGTTTGTGGTTTATTGTGATGCATATCGGATAGGGCTTGATTGTGTGTTAATGCAGCATAGAAAGGTGATTGTCTATGCTTCCAGGCAGTTAAAGGTACATGAGAGGAATTATACTTCTCATGATTTGGAGTTATTGGCAGTTGTGTTTTCTTTGAAAATATGATAGAATTATCTGTATGTTGCTCATATGGATATCTTTTTTGATCACAAGAGTCTTTAGTATGTGGCCACTCAGAAAGAGCTTAATCTCAGGCAGAGGAGGTGGCTTAAGCTTTTCAAGGATTATGATATGAATCTTTACTACCACCCAGGTAAGGCTAATGTGGTTGCTGATGCTCTTAGCAAGTTATCCATGGGGAGTTTGGATTACGTGGAGGAAGGCAAGTAGGAATTGGTGAAGGTTATTCACTGTTTGGCTAATCTTAAAGTTTATCTTTTAGACTTTAAGGATGGTGGTGTGATGGTCCAATAAGTGGTTTGATCGTCTTTTGGTGCAAAAATTAAAGAAAAACAAATGTTGGATCCTGTCTTGATGAAAATCAAGAGTGACATTGGTGGGAAAAAGGTAGTGGTGTTTGAGATCAGTGGTGATGGTATTTTACGGTACCAAGGGAGGTTGTGTGTTCCTGATGTCCATTAGCTGCGGCAAAGGGTTTTGGCAGAGGTACATAAGTCGTGCTATGTTGTTCATCCTAGCTTGACTAAGATGTATCATGATATCAAGGATATCTACTTATGGAATGGCATGAAGAGGGATGTGGCTTATTTTGTGGTCAAGTGCATGTGTGTCAACAGGTTTAGGTTGAGCACATAAGGCCAAGAGGGTTGTATTAATAAATTGGTTTTCCTGAATGGAAGTAGGAAGTGATCAATATGGACTTCATTACCGGTCTTCCTTTGTCTCGAAACCAATTTTACTCAATTTGGGTTATCATGGATAGGATGACCAAGTCTAGGCAATTCTTTCCAGTGCGGACTAATTTTTTAGCGGAGGATTATGCGCGATTGTATCTTTAGTAGATTGTGAAGATGCATGGGGTACCTATTTTGATTATTTCTGATCGTGGTATGCAATTTACATCTTATTTATGGTGGTCTTTCTAGAAAGAATTGGGGACTAAGGTTTGTCTGAGTACTACTTTTCATCCACAGTCGGATAGGAAAGTAGAGAAACTAGTCAAACACTAAAAGATATGCTTTAGGCCTTTGTGATTGACTATGGTAGTAATTGGGTTATGCATATGCCTTTGGTAGAGTTTGCTTACAACAATATCTATTATTCAAGTATTGGTATGGCTCCTTTTGAGGCATTGTATTGTAGGAGGTATAGATCCTATTGGGTGGTTTGAGCTTGGTGAGGCAAATATATTTGGTCCTGATTTCGTTTATCAGGCGATGGAGAAGGTCAAGGTGATTCAAGATAAGATTAAAGTTGCCCAAAGTTGCAAAAAGTCCTATGCAGATGTTCGATGTAGAGAGTTGGAGTTTCAGGTAGGGGATGGGGTATTGCTCAAGGGGTCTCCCAGAAGGGAGTTGTGCGGTTTGGAGAAAAGGGGAAACTCAGTAATCGATTCATTGGTCCTTATGTAATTTTACGGAGAGTTGGTAATATTTCTTATGAGTTGGAGTTTCTATCTATCTTAAGTTTTGTTCATCCAGTCTTTCATTTTTCTATGTTGAGGAGGTGTCTTGGGGATCTTTCTTTTGTTGTTTCATTAAAAGGATTGGGTATTTTTGATTCTTTGTCTTATGAAGAGGTCTGGTTTATATATTAGATAGGCAAGTCTGTTGGTTGTGGACCAAGGATATGGCTTTGTTTAAGGTTCTATGGAAGAACCATAAGGTGGAGGAAGCTACTTGGGAAGCGAAAGAGGACAAGAAGTTCAAATATCTGCATTTATTTTCTGCTCCTGGGATTCTTGCGGAAGGTATGTGTCCTGAACATATCTTTATTTTCTGAGTTTGTTCAAGGAAATACTAACATTTTTCACTCTTTTTTTTCAAACCTTGTTAAAGGGATGTTTGAAAATGCAAATGAGTCTGTGTGTGGTTACCCCTACCTTGTCCATCATTCGGGGATGAATGTTCCTAGTTGGGGAGGCTGAAAAATTCTTTCTTTTAATCCTTAGAAAATTTCTTGGAAATCATTGTACAGACCTAATACGACTCATGGGTTTGAGCCAAATGCTGGGGTATGAGTGGTATGGTCCTGTCATATGCTGACTAGTGTTAGTTGGCGGGATAGTTTTGATCAACGAAATGGTTACAACTTAGGGGTACGAGTCGTAGGGCTTGGTATGAGTTGTATTAGGGACTCGTATGGTGGACAGTGTTTGATCCTCTGGTATTTCATTCTGCTAGGGATACGAGCTATGGCTATGGATTATATAATATGGTTATGACTTGGTTGGATGAGTTATATACTGGACAATGTTTGATCCAAGGGTTGAGGTTTGGATACGAGTGGTGGATACCGATCGTATCGGTCAGTTGTATACCTATGATGGGTTTTTTAAGGGATTTAAGTGAGGGTATTCTAGACATTCCTTACTTACCCTAATTAGGACCCACAACTTCTAATACACTTAGGAGGTTATTTGCCCTATTATTCTATTCACTAACACCTAGAAACTATTCCAAAACATCCAATAATTCTCTTTAGATATTTTGGGGCAAGGAAGATAGGGTTCTAACTATGGGATTGCTTTGGAGCTTTCTTTGGTTATTTCTTTCCATCAATTCTTTGGTGTATGGCATGATTCTCTTTCCTCATTGTAATTTCAACTAAAGAGATGGTTTATATGTTTGATTTCATGGTTTTACTATTTTATGATTATGGTTTTTAACTATTATTGGGGGTTTTGATATTGTGTGCTTGGTTATGGTTTCCTATGGTTTTAACTATGCTTTATATGCATTAATGGTGGATTTGGACAATTGGATTGCAGGGTAGTGATTTAATGGTCTTTGGAATTGGTTTTGGTTATATTATTCCCCCAAGGTGTTTGATAAAATGCTTATAAAGATATGTTTATTGCATTGGCTTCTTTTAATGGAACTCTTGCATGTTTTAAACTAGACAAAGGACTTATACATGGTTTAAATGGTTTGAAAATACTAAAGGTTGATGATTATGCTTCTGAAGAACATGGAAGTCTCCCAAGTGGATTTAATATGGTAATTGGAAGGGCACCTAAGATCCCTTTAACCTAAATGGTTTGGCTATGGATATTACTTGCAAGTAAGGGTTGGTATGACGATACCACTAATATTTGCCTTAGTTAATAAATGGTAAATGGTTTGTTTGGACATGGTTTTAATTGGGCATTAATGGCGTGGTTTGTAGCTAAGTTATGGAAGGTGGTGGTCCTAGGTGGGCAAAAACTTGCAACTCATATTTGCCAATATGAAGGGCCTTGATGATCGCGTGCGAGTGTCACATTTACTATTGGAAGGATGTACTAGTCATCCCATGGGATATTCACTGGTCGTGCGGCTGCAGACTCTAGGGCCCTTTCAGCAGGGTGAGCTGGACCTATATCACCCGTGGGTAGTTTGGACGGCCAAGCTACACAACCCTGGTAAAGGTTTTGAGTGCATGCTAAACCCGATCCCTTTTACCAGCAATTATATATGTATGGTTGTATGCATTATGGATGGTCTTACTTGGTTTTATAACTGGCATTATTTTATGCATTATGAGTGATGATGGAACCTACTAAATCCCGCTAGTAGGCAAGCCAATACCATAACCCAGAGTTAACGCAATGGGTTAATTCGGTAGGGAAACATCCATCATAGTCCAACTTTAATCAACACAAGCCATAAATAAACAAAGTGTTCTAAATAGATAACAGTCATCATAAGTTATTAATTCCATGACCTGGTAGTGCCAGTAAAAGAGCATCTAACATCAATAATAGAACCCAAAAAACTTAGAATATAGTCAATACTTCTATCTAGATATGAAAACTGAATAAAAATAAGATATATGGAAATGGGCGACTCAAAACTCCAAGAGCTCACTCTATCTCAGAAAGATCAACTCTGCATGAACTACGGTCAATGACGACATCTAGTACTCGTATCTACACCAAAAAGATACAATAGTGTAGTATGAGTACCAAAACAATAGGTACTCCATTGGCATTATCGTCTGTTTGATCTAAGTCATGATATACAGATGATATAATGCAAAATAGATATAACTCAGTCAAGGTACAGAATTGAACCTGAATCGTCTCTATCATAACAGTGCATAAGTAGTGCAAAACTAAAATAATAATGATAGCATAATGTAAATAACGACGCACATGCAAACATAATTACAAAATTAGCTCCCATACACCAATTGGTAAGGAAAAGTAAAGAACTCATCACAGCACCCTATACTACTGGAGAGTACACTCAAAGAAGGATAAAGTAAGCATCCAACATAGTAGCTAACCTTTATTATCATGTGACCATCATTCCACACTTTTCATCATCTAACAAAATTATCATCGCTTATGCACTAGTTAGCAATTACAACTAATTTATCATTCGTCGGCTAGTAAATTTACCTTATAATTAGTTTCTCATTTTTTTGTTAGTCAAACCACTACCTTCAATTTCACTTCTCGATATCCTAAATCATAAACAAGGGCATCATCATATTAGAATAGGCATACCCAGACTCAAACCAGTAATATCAATATCCAAACTTGAAACGATAAATAAAGTGAACAACCGGGCTCGAACTGGTTATATAATCAATACCTACACTTGAAATGGTAAGTATAATCAATAATCAAATTCAAAACGATAATCAATAATTCCATTATCATCCTTTAGACTCAAATTGGATACATTCATACATAATCATTATCATAATTAGCACCACCAATAGAGTATCTAATAGCATAACCAAGGGCTTCAACCCTCACATTAATCAACATAACTATCAAGTATCAATATTTATCAATATTTCATCAATATGCCTCCCCAAGAGTCTAATAAGAAAAAATGTTTACCAAACCTACCATATATCATGGCCTAAAGTGGATTAAGGACCACCTCTAATCCATGAGTATTATTTTAGGCAATTTCTACCCCTAGGCTAGGCCTAAGGTATCTAATTCCATTTTTAGATGTCAACAAGCCTTAATAGCCCTAAGATAGAAAATTCATCTAAAGATGAGTAACCAAACTAATACCTAAATACCATCACAAATTCAATACAATATCATAAAGATACTATGAAGAATCTCAATCAAAGAAGGGTTAAACCTAGCCTACCTCATCGTCGAAGAAAGATCAACGAACCGCTAAACCTCTGCTTTTCCATTTTAAGAATCCTCTTCTAGATGTCAAGCTATCAAAAACACATTCTACTCATCAATACAAGAACATTGATATCTATATTGCACCATTGTGTTTCAGGTCTAAAAATGACATCCAAAACCCCAAGTGGGTCCCACTTATAGAAAACACATTTCCAAGGTCAACCCAAAATTCAAACATAATCAAGGAATCATAAACCTCAATAATAGGTGCAAATAAAGCTCATAAGGGCACTAAAATCAAGCCCTTAATCTATTTGGGGTATTGGTCAAGGTTTCACTAAAATCAACCAAGAAAGGGTTGGAATCTTATCTATGCGACTGATTCTCTCAAGGTGGAGGTGGAAAATGACTTATTTCAGAACCTAAGGGGTCTTTAAATGCCCTTTTCGGGTCATCAAGTAGTTCTATAGCACACTCTGCCTCAGAAGGAGACGTGGAAATTGACACCCGTTCTATTACAATCTCAAAATTCCCTCTGCACTTGCTTGTGTGATCGCAAAACCCTCTTGTGCGATCACACATGCACAAGCAAACAAACTAAACTTGGAAACTTTTCCAATCTTCCACCAATGCCTCGTGATTCAATAAGAATATGATATATGCAAATAAATTATGTAACCACACTAAATTCGATGTTCCGAACACATTGTCAAAGTCAGATTTTAAATTCAAGGTCATTTCAACAAAATATGGGTCCCACACCCATATTTCTAAATTTCTAACTTTCTGATCAATTGGTCAAAATGAGCTCGGGTGCATTAGGACCCAAACCAAGGGACTACCTAGCCAAAAATTAATATTCCATAGCATCTAGCACAGTCAAAATTTGCATCTAAGATCATTATGCTAACTTTTTTGCTCGATGTCCATTTGGAACCAGTAAAGATTTCTAAATAGGGAATTGGCTCTAAAAAATAAATGAACTACCCAATTACCAAAATGTCAGTCCCAACAAGTGATAAATGACTTGAGGCAACTATGGAAAAGATCTAATGGAAAAAATAAGAAGAAAAAATAAAAAATGACCTGAATGGTCATTATAGCCTCCTAAAGATAGGATAAAAATGTCATCGTACTTATCCGAAAGACTCTATTAGGCATTTTGCTCTTGTACCAGTGACACATATGAATCTAGGCTCTTATACCAAATTGTCACAATCCAATTTCTAAGGTCATAATGGCACCTATAACAGCTCACCAATTGGTAAGCCATTTCATAGATCAGGGCGATAAGTAGCAGGCAAATAGGAGGAAAATAATATCAAAACTAAATAAAAGAAGGACGAGGACTAGAGGAAAGTACATATCCCCCAAGACCTGGTGTTAATAAATAGAAGAGCCACTAGAATAATAGGAGTACTAAGTTGGTGTATATATAATATGTGTACATATATAGAACCATCTCCAAAATACAAAATAATGCTTAGTCAACAAAAGAAAGAGGAATAAGGAACAACTCCAGACGTCAGAAGGTCACTCTAAATCTCCAAACCATGACAACTCTGTATGATACACATGAGTTTTGACCTAAGACTACCCCTAGTCATAACACTATGCTTAGAGTCACAGCGACCCCAAGCTAATCCATGGCCAAGCATGACACTAAGAATACTGAATATAATTAATATAAGAAAACTTGTGCATAAGCTGGACTAATTAATAAAATAAATATTTAGAAGAAAAATAATAAATAATATCTGAGTTTAAGATTATAAGCTGAACATCTAACTATAAGTGTGAAAGCCTCTACTAAGATGAGTTGTTGGGATAAGCCCCCAACTAACTCTAACTATCTGAAAATGGAGAATAACAAAGACAAAATGAAATGCAAATACTATATCTCGCATAATAAGGACTCTCTAAAATATTATTGTTGATGCGGTGGGTGATCTGCTATGTGCAATCTAAATGTTGAGCATCAGAACCTATATTATGAGACAATATAGCAGAAAAGAAAGTATGCAATCAGTAATTTGAACGTACAAAGCATGTGAGATAGGGAATAAATGATATAGGTTGAATGTGGTGCACGTAACATGATACCTAATGTAAAACCAAGTAATGAGCATATGTTGTATTAGGAGCTGGATAACTAAATAAAAAGTCATCCAATGATCTGAACCAGAGAATTGAGTTAACTTTGGGACTCAATGGGTGAAGAGGACCCATTGATGAAATTGCATATACCTAGATATAAGAAACCTAAAGTATTCTTTGGAATTGGTAGCTTGAAGAAGATAAACCCTTGCTCTATCTTAAAGAAAGAAATTGTCCCTTTTCTCTATTTAAAACTGAGTGTTGGATATTTTTCTGAGTATGAGGACTTAGGGTGATATTTACCTTAATAAACATCCTTGAAATATCCTAAATGTCATCTTTTTAATGCAAAAAGAGTGGTAAAAGACTGATATGCTGCTTTAAAATTTGTAACTGAAAATTACTGAGAAGGACGTAAGGGGCCTTTTTACAATCATGAGACCAACCTACAATTCTAGGTTGCACTCATATTTGGGAGTTGGATGAGAAATCTTTAAACATGATCTTACTATCCTTGGTACGATTGTTGGATCTACCTATGGTCGTACCTTGGTTTTTATGTCTGAAGGTTCAATCAAGATCATTTGTGGGACTCACTATCGTGCCTAGGATAATTATTTTAAAGCACGATTGTGGTTCCCTATCATGGTGGAAGGTACACTTGCGAACTTTCATATATTGGGGTTTTATTGATTAGAAGAAACCATTGCAGGATCATAAAATATAAAAAGATCATGGTTTGACTCGTGATATCTCACTACAATATAGTGCTTCACTAAAAAGGCCATAATATTTTAATTCAATGTCGAATTAAGGAAAAATTAGATACGTCGGAAAGATAATTCAAATATTTATAATTTTGTGGGTCTTTAGATCAAATATCTATCAAAATCTATAAGTTATACTCATTTGAAGATGATCAGCTCCTAAGAAATCAAATTGTAAGGGAGGTTTTTCTTTGTTAAGGACTAGGAGGTTCTTGTATCCTTGGTACATGGACAAATCCCTTCTCATACTATTAAAATTTTATTTTTGGTCCTACATATACTTTCATAATGGTTCTAGCCTTGGCTTGAATTTTTTAGGGTGTTATAATATTTTCCCCTTGGGGTCATTCGTCCCCGGATGGAAAATAACTGAGTTGGAAGGTTAGGGGAAAAGAGTTGTAATTCCCATATTTTCTTCACCATTTTGACATTATTATTTGAAACCTTATACCTGAAGTTCCTGCATGAAGTTTTTAAGAGCTTAACACTAACATGACATTAAGGTGGTAATTTAAATGTGGATTAAACCAGACTCTTGGACGCATGCTATGACATAAGGATAGTTGGGTGACATGAAATAGAGAGAATTAATTAATTAATAGAAAACTATTACCTCAAGTTAGGACTGAGTTTAGAGGGAAGAGGTGGGGTGCTTAATCATTACGTCTGTCTCTGGCTTCGAAGTAGCTCCATCAACTGACTGGTTTTGCCATCAAACCTTGAGCAATGTGATCTCATTATTTATCAACTTACGAACCTAACGATCAAGAATTTCAATGGGAACCTCATTATACAAGATATATCCTTCACGCCCATAGTTTCTAAGGGCACAACCGATGAGGGATCACGAATGCACTTCTTCAGAAAGGAAACATAAAAGACTAGATGCATCATTGCTAAGTCTGATAGTAAATCAAATTTATAGGCTACCTTCCAAATTTCCATATTATCCCATAATGACCAATAAAGCATGGACTGAACTTTTCTTTCTTCCCAAATCTCTTCACCCCTTTCATAAGTAAAACCTTCAAGAAGAAAAATTCACCAAAAGAAAACTCAAGCTCCCTCTTTCTTAAATCTGTATACGACTTTTGACATCTCCGAGCCATTTTCAGTATTCTCTAGCTAGATAAACTTTCTCCATAAAATCATGGATTAAGTTTGGCTCTATAAATGTAGCTTCACCAAGCTCAAACTAACTAATAGGAGATCTACTCCTCCTATAATAAGGTGCCTTAAATAGGCCATCTGAATATTAGTGTGATAGTTGTTATTTAAGCAAACTCAATAAAAAGTAGGTATCATCTCAACTATCCATGAAATCAAACCCGAATGCTCTTAACATTCCTCTAAGGTCTAAATGGTCCTATCTTCCTTACCATATATCTATAGATAAAAAGTTTTACTGATATGAACTTAGGTGTCGAGACCTTTCTGAAACACATTCTTAAATTGAGAGGTAAACTGAGTACCTTTTTTTGAAATGATAGATAAAAGGACTCCATAAAATTTCACCAACTCTCTCAGGTATTGTTTAGCATAATCCTTGGATGAATCTTCAGTGTTAACTAGCAGAAAATTGGTTGACTTAGTCATTCTATCAATAATGATCCAAATTTAATCATGATGTTGATGAGTACGAGGTAACCCTATAACGAAGTCCATGTTCACTACCTCCCATTTTTAAGAAGGAATACTAATTTCATGAAGTATTTCATCAGATCTTTAATGTTCAACCTTAACCTGCTAGCAATTTGGACACTTATCGAAAAAATCTATGATATCCATCTTTATACTATTCCACCAATAAACTTCATATAAATCATGGTACATCTTAGTATCCCCTGGGTAAATAGGATACCGAGAACTATGAGCCTCTCCTAGAATTTGTTATCTCAAGTAATCTACATCTATAAAACATAGTCTTCCTTGATAGTGAAGAATACCATCTCCTTCTTAGGAGAAAACCTCTACCTTCTGACTATGTACCACTACTTTTAATACAAGCAAAATAGGTTCATTATCTTTGTTTTGTTTAACCTCGACAACTAAAGAGGATGTTGAACCATTTTGAACTAAAATACTACCTTTGATTGAGACAACCAATCGAAATCCCAGTTTTTCTAATGTATGATCCTCGTGAGGTAGTTCTTTATTTTTATCCTCTACATGAACAATAATTCCTAAATATAATCTGCTAAGAGCATCAGCTAACACATTGACTATACCCAGATGGTAGAAAATACTCATATCATAGTCCTTTAGTAACTCTATTCATCTCCTCTAATGGAGATTTATATCATTCTAAATAAACACATGCTGAAGACTCTTGTTATAGGTGAAAGCATCAACATGAACCCCATAGAGGCAATGCCTCTATATATTTAAGGAAAACACAACTTTTGGCAACTCAATATCATGAGTCAGGTAGTTCTCCTCATGAAGCTTGAGTTTTCTAGAGGCATATGTTATAACTTTGCCCAACTACATCAACACAAAATCAAGCCCAACCCTAGAAGCACTATAGTAAACCACAAAACCATCCCAGCCTTCAGAAAGAGTGAAAATTGGAGTGGTGGTGAGCTGAGTCTTCAACTCCTAAAAAATCTTCTAACATGAATCGAACCACTGAAATTTGACTTTATTCTAAATCAATCTGAACATGGGAAAATCAATAGAGTAAAATCCTTCAAAAAATCAACTGTAATAATTGTTTAAGCCTAAGAAACTCCTGATATCTTTTAGAGAGATAGGTTTAGGTCAGTTTTTCACTGCTTTGATATTTTGAGGATCAGCCTGAATGCCTTTGTAGAACATAATATAACAATGGAATTTTCTAATTTCAACCAGAATTCATATTTTCTAAATATGGAGAATGATAGGTGATCTTTAAGATCTTTTATGACACTCCTCATATGATCTGAGTGTTCATACCCACTTAGAGAATAAACAAGAATGTTATCTACAAAGATTATAACAAACATATCCAAGTATTTCTTGAACACCCTTTCATCAAGTCCAAAAAAGTTGTAGAATTGTTTATTAGTCTAAAAGATATAATTAAAATTCAAATTGACTAAACCAAGTTTTGAAGGCTGTTGTTTGAATGTCATATTCTCTAACTCTGAGTTGATGATAGGATGATCTAAGGTCTATCTTAGAGAAATAATTTTCACCCTAAAGTTGGTCAAACAAGTCATCAATCCTTGGAATGGGGTACTTACTTTTACTATGACCTTGTTCAATTAATGATAGTCAATGGACATTCTGGAAGAATCATCTTTATAGCGAATGAAATGAACTGGACAAACCCATAGAGAGATATTGGGTATGATAAAACCTTGTCTAGAAGGTCCCTCAACTATTGCTTTAACTCTTTAAGATATACTAGAACCATTCTATAGGGTAGAATTGAAATAGGTTGGATATCTAGAAGGAGATCTATTCCAAAGACAATCTCTAATTTGGGAGGGACTTTAGGAAGATCTTCTAGAAGTACTTATGGAAACTCAATTACCACTTGAACTACCCTATGAGTTGGGGCTTTAAATTTTGAATCATTAACTTAGATAAGATGGCAGATGTATATTAATTGGAGATCAATATCTAGCCTTAAGATATGAGACAAACTAACGCATAGGCGTTGAGGTATTACCCTTCCACTTTAGAATTAGTTTATATGGAAATTGGAATTAGACTACTATCTTCCTACAATCATTAGAAGCATAGAAATATTGCATCCTACATTCCCAAAATTAAATCAAATCTACCATGTCTAATTCTGTGAGATCAACTGAGGTGACTTTCTGGAAAACTTTAATTGGGCAATTTCTATATACCCGTTTATCTATGAATGAATCACCAACTAGAGTAGAGACTGTGAAATTTTCTACAAGAATGTGGTACAGACACCAAAACCTACTACTATATAGGGATTTACAAAAGAAAGTGTAGCTCCAAGATCTAATAATACATAAACATGAATTTGGAAGACTATAATGTACCCGTGACTACGTCTGGAGAACCTTTCTGATCCTATCGAGTCTGGAGGGCATAGGATTTATTTTGATTCTTTTCACCAATTTCACTAGATAAGGCACCCTGTAAGTTAGGCAACCTCCAAAAGCTGCTGAAGAGTTGGACTAGCTTTATTAACGGGTGTCTTTACATCTTTATAAAGACACTAGGAATTCCCTCTGTTTATAGCCTATTTTGTCATACCTAAAGAAATCTTCACTGCTATTTATACACACATCCTTATAGTTTTTACCATATTTATTGCATACGGAGTTGGTACAAACACTACTCACACTAACTTGGGACTTAGAGCCTAGTGATCTATCTCAATTATCCTTCCTGAACTTGAGAACTGCAGCACTAGCATAAGATAGGGCTATAGATAAAGATTTTTTGTAGAACTAAGAGCCATTCCCACCATCCAACCTTTGCTGAGAGAAATTAAAGCTACTTGTTCTGGCCCTCTTACTGTCCCTCTTTTTCTTCTAAACCTTCTCTTCCTCTATCTATTGAGCATGAACCATTAGCCTGTAGATGCCTATATCCTTCAAATAGAGGCCTTAAATGCCTTAACCACACCTGGAAAAACACCAGAAATAAACTTTCTCATGCGGGCCTGGAATCAGTAACCACAGTTAAGCATACCTTGCCAACTGAGTAAACTTAAGGGAATACACCTTCACACTTATGGTACCCTACTTAAAATTTATAATTCCTGAACCTTGGACCCTCTTAGCTCAAGTGATAAGAACCTGTGTAGGAATGCAAAAACAAACTCATCCCATTCTACTGGTTCTATATTTGTACCCCATTCTTCTTTCATTACTCATACTAGGTTTGAGTTACTCCCTACAAGTGATAAGTGATCAGGTTAGAACTTTCTGTAGGGGTAACACCCATGATATATGAATATTTTTGGATACTATTCACAAACTTATATGGATCCTCATAATACTTGGACCCAAACAACACTAATTCGAGTAAAGTCTTGGACTCTAGATATTCCTAAATTCACTGTCGAGTTAGCTAGTGCTATAGCAGACTAGTTACTCTAGGTGATCATGGAATGGGCTAAGGTTGTGAAAGCATCCCTGAATTCGACATAAAATACTTGTTTATTCATAGAGTTTTATAGAGGTGGTGGTGCTGCTTGATGATTGTCAACACCATTATCATTTCGACTCCTCTTTCCATTAGTTCTTTTTGAAGGCATATTCTATAAATATATAGAGAATGAGTTAGAAGAAGATTTGAATAGATTTCTCACTCTAATTGCATGATATGAACATAAAAGATTTAAAACTTTTCCTAGAATGTCTCATAGCCTCTCCCTCATAAGTGTGGCATGCTTCACACCCATGAATAAGACTCTATTTAATACAACTTTTAGATACCTAGGATACTTTAAATCTGATTATATAATACAAAGTTATTTATGACTTGAGACTACTCCTAGTCATAACATGATACTTAGAGTCATAAGTGATTCCAAGCTAAGCTATAGCCTAGCATGAAACAAAGAATACTAAAAATACTATATATAATAACACCTATATGGAAGCTAAACTACTTAGAAAAATAAATATGCAAAAGAAAAAAACAATCAACAATATTTGAGTCTAAAATCTTGAACATCTATGTTTAAGTCCGAAAGCCTCTAATAAGATGAGGTGTTTGTAAAATCCCTCATCTAACTCTAACTATAAAAAAACTGAAAACAACAAAGATAAAATAAAATTCTAATACTATCCCTTGCATGATAAGGGCTTACTAAAATGCTATTGCTGATGTGGTAGGAGATCATATTATATGTGACCCGGATACTGAGTGTTAATGATGTGCCATGGTTTTATGGCATTATTGATGCTTAAAACTATGAAAATATGCAAATACTTAGGCCATTTTGTTAGATATGATGTGTGTTTTGTGTCTTTTACAGGGAAACTAGGTTGAAAGTAAAGTGAACCAAAATACTTGAAGTGAAAAATAAAATTACTACTTAGACTACAAGTCAATGGGTGACTATAACACTCGTAGTCCTAGTCGTCATGAGTCCAGTGAGCTACAAAATTAATGCGTCAAGTTGAGGTTGGCTATAACTCATAAAGAGTTACTACGTGTCATAGGAGGAAGTCCTTTTAATCAAAAGAAGCCAAAGTCCTAAATATAGCCAAGTTGGAGTCCTAGTGGAAACAATGGTAATTACGAGTCATAACGTCAGGCCACAACTTATGATTAGGATTTGTCTTGACAACAATGAGTAAAGTTTTGAAAGGTGAAAATCCATTGGAGTGACAATAGGTCTAACCAATTACTTGTAGGATCTCACAACAAGTCATCATCACTAAGTACAAAATGGAGACAATTGAGCTGACAACGAGTCATCGTATGTCTAGATGACTCATTACCTAAGTCATAGGCAGTGCAGACTTTAGTTTCCTAGTTTGTTTTGGCTAGGTTTTTTGTGTTATTTTGAGACACTATAAATACTCCTTAATATTTTTGTAATAGTTTATCCACTCATTATATTCACAAACACATATTTGATTTTAAGATTGACTTCTAATCTTGGAATCTCTTTGTTCTTAGTTTTTTGTTTATTATTGAGAAAAGACATCTTTTCCCCTCTGAACTTGTCCACCCGACTCAATTTAGCACTTAAAATTAACTTCCATTTATTTACCCCCCTTAACATCTTTAAAGTGAATTATTTTAACCCCTTAATAGCCCGTGTGTAAACAAGCGTTGTTGGGTGCATAAGAACTTATTATTGTCTTTTTTCTTTCTTTTAAATACCCGATTGAACCACCTAATAGTTATATCCAATTTTTCTATCAAAAACACTAATTTATCCTCCTTTTTCTTCATCTTCAATCCAAAATTTCTTTAATTCATGAAAGTGATGCAACAATTAACATTGCTTTCTCTTTATTTGTATTAAGCCGCAAAAATAGAGATTAAAAAACATAAAATAAAATTGGTTTTCGAGTCATTTCTTTTCGTATTAAGGTATAATCTCATTCATTACTTTGTCTATTTTTTTTAGGAATTACTTTCGTAATAAATTTCTAAATTACATTGTTTAGCATCTCTTTTAATTTTATTTCTAAATTTTATCTTATTTGTTGAAATAAATTTCTTGTAGAACACAATAATGAAGTCAATTAACTTGAGTAAACTATGTATGGAGGAAAATGATTCAACTTTGAAGCAAGTTATTCATTGTAATCAAGGAATTTTGTTGCATGACATCTTGGACTTCAAGTAATCCCAGTAGAAGATATTAGGAATGTCCTTATGATGGGGTAAATATCAAATTTTGCATTTTCTCTTATTTGAAAGAATTGATTAAGAGAAATAAGGTTAATTCATTCTTTATTTGTCACCATTGAAGGATCCAAGATCTTGTGACTTTTGGCGTTGGAGGGATTTAGAAGACATTGATCTGAGGTCCAAATATGTGATTCCTAAAATAATTGAAAAACTAGATGAGCTTGAGAATGTAGTTCAATCTTGTCTTTTCAATAAAGTTGAGAAATTGATTGGATTGAGCAAATCAATCAAGGAAGGTTTCGAAGAAGTTGACAAGCCTAAAGAATCCAAACACGATGATAATGGGATTAATATGAAATTAGAGAAGTTAGAAGAAGATATTCGAAATATCAAGGGGAAAGAAAAGAATTAGAGACGAATAGCTGAAGGAAGGACTAGAGACAATACTCAATTCTTTGTTGTATTTTTTTGTTGTACATTAGTAATAGCTTTAAGTTATTTGGTTGTGATGCTCTATATGAAAAATGGTTCAATGAGGTTTCCTTAGAACTAGGTTGTGGTTATATGATGTGTTGCAAATTATTGTGTCGAGTAGTGCAACTTCTTTTGTATTTGGATTCTCTTATATATATGAAGAAGAGAAAGGTTGTTAGATGAAGTTAATCATGTTTGTTTATCTTTTGTTATGGGGCAGCTTATACTTCTTTTGTGTTTGTTTAAGTATTTATTGTTAAATTGATTGCATTTGAATCATTTAGTAGCCAAAAATATGTGCAGGCAACAAATTGCAATTGAAGCTGCAAAATATCAAATACTGCAGGCATAACAGAATAGAAATGTAGTCACAACTACTAATATTTTAACAGAAACATTCGCCAAAAAAATGCAGTCACAACTGCTGATATTTCAACAGAAACATTAGCTACAAAAATACAGTCACAACTGCTGATATTTCAACAAAAACATTAGCCGAAAATACAGTCACTACTGCATCATTATTTTCAAAACATGTCAAATTCCTGCAGTCACAGCTGTATAGTTGAAGTCACAACAATTGAACAACTAGCTAAGTTAAAATCACTATTGTTTCATTACACATCCTCAATACACAAAGAGAAAAACATAATCAGGCTTCTACTGGAATGTTGTGGAACTTTTTTGGCTTAGATGATTTAGTTCATCAATATTTGACCTTGTCCTCACTCTTTTCTATGCTCTTATGTCTTCAAGTCCTTGTTGGGTCGCAGTTTTCTTTCTTTTCCATTTCATACCTGAGGTTAGTTTATGATGTCCAAGATTTCCAGTCACTATGGAGGAGTTCATAGGTATTCCTGGCTGACAGAAATGAAAGAGAACAAATTTAACTAATGACTTGAAAAAGGTTTAGTTTAAACTAGACAAATATAATCAAGAAATTTTAACTTACATTGAGTATTTTAAAACCACTCTCTATATGAAGAACCCCTATTCCAACAATCCTAGGTCTTTTATAAGCTGTCCCTCTACCATTGCTAGCACCAGTGGCACCATCTCCTCTTGATGTACTAGCATAACCAACAATACTAGGTTTTTTACCTCTTCCAGCTCTACCAACAACTGCAGCACCACCTCCAATACCTCTACAAACTCCACCAACAACTGCAGCACCAGCTTCTCTACCTCTACTAGCTCCACCAACAACTGCAGCACCAACTTCTCTACCTCTACCAGCTCCACCAACAACCGCAGGACCAGTTTCTCTACCTCTACCAGCTCCACCAAAAACTACAGCATCAGCTCCTCTACCTCTACTAATAGCACTATCAATAACACAAGTTCTTGTTCCTTTTTCTTTTTCAACACCTATAGTAGCAGCAGTTGTTGCAGGTAATCCTCTTCCTCTACTAGTAGCTGTTGTTGTTGTTGCTGCAGTAGCCTTCAACACATAAGAAAAAATATAATGAGAATAAAAAATGAAAGAAAAGAAAAGAGAACTAAAATACTAGTAAATTACAAGTCAAATGTTACCTTCGTAGATCCTTTTAGTTTTCCTCTTCCTTTACTTGTGCTTGGTGCTGCAGAAGAAGAACCCACACTAGTTCTAGTGGAACTTGAATTCAATGGACAACTCCATTTATTATGACCCTTGTTGTGACTTGTGCTGCAGGTTATCTCAATGCCTCTCTTTGATAACTATCTGGTCCTATTTTCATTCTGGTCTTTTTTTTAGATTTAATGGGTCTACCTGGAAGCTTTCTTATAGTAGGTGGTATAACAAAAAGATTGGTTGACTTGGGCCATATTTTCATACCAATAACAGGCTGAATAAAGTAACTATAAGCTTTGAGGTAAGTTTTCTTAGTATACCAGTGTGCAACATAGTTAATGGGTTCTAGCCTTCTAATATGTCGTGCAGCTATGGCATGATAAAAAGGTATATCTTTTAACATCCAATACCTACATGTACAAGTATTATACCACAAATTCACTATAAAATTATTTCTCTATCTATCCTTAACTTCAAAAGCAAATTTACTATTCCACTCAAGAGTACACTTCATTGATTTTGATGTGTTATCTTGCAACACTTTTAGTGCCATATGAGAAATATCAGTTATCCATATTTTAGAAAACTGTCTCAACTGTCCTATTCTTCTCATCATCTTCATCCTTATTTCCTCGAGCATTGATATGATAGTATTGTATCTTACCCCTAGTATCCATGAGTTGAAGCTTTCAGCCATGTTGTTGTCAACACTATCATAGCAACTGTGATATTTGAAGTAAACCTTAGACCACCTTTCTATGTTGTACCACAGAAGATCTTCACAAATTTTATCTCCTAACATCTCCATATGATCCAAATTTCTTCTCAATTCTTGCTCATATGTAGATTTGGCACACTTTCAAAAACAGTTTTTTTCCAATACCTCTCCAATCCTTAGACCAGTTGGCTAGAACATGTCTAGCATATATTTTCTATTCTATATTTGGCTGTAAATCTAAAATTGTACTATCAAGACCTTTGAACAAAATAAAATATATCAGTTGACATAAGTATAAAACAGATGCAAAATAAAAATTCAGAAAATGAATAAGAGAAAATAAGTAAGGTTACCTTCTGCATATCAGTAATAGTAGTCACTTCATAGACATCTCCTAGCTCAATATCATTCTTCACAAGTCTAACAAACCATCTCCAAGTGAATTTGTTTTCAACTTCAACCACTGCCCAGGCTAGTGGTAGTATCTGGTTGTTCCCATCCTTACAAACAGCCATAAATAATTGACCCTTACAAATACCTTTCAAAAAACAACCATCAAACCCAATACATCACCTGGCACCAGCTTTGAATGCTCTCTTCAAATCATCAAAACATATGTAACATGATTGGAACTGTTTTCTTCTACCTTCAAAGGTTTCTTCACTAAGCCTCACAACACATGTACTACCTAGATTGGTCTTTAAAAGCTCATCCCTATAATCCAAAATTCTTTTAAACTCCTCTACATGATCACCCATAATTTTCTGAAACACAATGTTTCTATCTTTTCTTGCTACAGTCTTCCCTATATACGCCTCCAAATTATTTTTTACTAACTCTTGAAATTGACAAACCCTAATTCCAGGTTCTGATGTGATTCTGTCCCAGTACCTTTCTGCCAAGTACTTAGAATTCATCAATTTGTTCTTTGTTGTGGAATTACACTTACGGAATAGAATGTACTTCTTAACTTGAGAATCTATAATCCTAGAATCAATGCTTGCAAAAAACAACCATGGACAACCATCTACATACTTTACTCTCACCCTTTTTGGTTCATTCACAAACTTATCTAGCTCAACATGTTCTTGAACAACATATCTAGTAAGAGCTTTTCTAAACTCTCCAACATTTGCAAAACAAATTCCAAGCTCCCAAACTATTAATTTACAAGTAGGATAAAACAAAATTCTCTTATAATTTCTTTTTGCTCTCCTTACTTTTCCTTCTCTTCTAGCAGGTTGTTCAACCTTAGCATCCCCATAATTATCCTCAGCACAATCTATTTCAAACTTACCTCATTATTTTAATATTTTTCTTGCCCTCTAGAATATTTTTCTTCTTGGATAAAATCTCATCATATTCTACATCAACTCCGTTTTTACCTTAACTAACACCTTTTGCTCTAGGCGTTTGTTTTGTTCTTTTTTTGGTTTCATTAGATCTCTTTTTTTTTGGTAGAACTTTTTTGTTCCCTCAGAATCCTTACCTCATCATGAACATCACTACCGTACTCATCATCTTCACCTTCATCAAAGAAATAATAATAATCTAATTTTTCACTAACATTAGTTTCACTTTCCTAATATGATGGAATGATTGGGACATCTGTTATAGTAATAAAAGCAGTTTCACCTAAATTTTGATTAATACTAGTAGAAACACAACCCAAATCCTCAACAGTATCAAAAACACCATTTACACCACCACTTATGTCCTCACCTCTAGCAGCAATATTATCAGCACCAAAGTGCCACTAGTAGAAAGAAAATCACTGCCATAACTAGCTAAGTTCTCACCCCTAGCAGCACCACCACCATTACCCAAGTCCCCACAAATAGTAGAAACACCAACACCACCTAAGTCCTTACCTCTAGTAGTAACACCAACATCAATAAAGTCCCCACCACTAGCAAAATAATCACTACCACCACTACCTAAGCTCTCACCCCTAGCAACACCAACACTATTACCTAAGTCTCCACTAATAGTAGAAAAACCACCACCACCTAAGTCCTACCTCTAGAAGCAATACTGATATAACTAAAGTCCCCACCACTAGCAAAAATTCATACCACCATCACCTAAGTTCTCACCCCTAATAGCACCACCAGTATTACTGAAGTATCCACTAATAGTAGAAACACCATTACCACCTAAGTCCTTACCTCTAATAGCAACACCAACATCACTAAAGTCCCCATTACTAGCAAAAAAATCACTACCACCCCCACCTAAGTTCTCACCCCTAGAAGCAACACCACCATCACCCAAGTCCCTACTAATAACAGTTCACCATCATCATAACCACCTAAGTCCTTACCAATATAAGAAACATCATCACCACCACCTAAGTTTTCACTCCTACTAGTACCACCACTACTCAAGTTTTTAGTAAAAGTAGGTTCATGAGGTATTGCGGCTTTTGCAAAGTTCTCTTCAAACCCTAAATTATCACAGTCTCCTAAGTCTTCATTTAGCTCTTTATCAAAAGTAGGATAAGATTCTCCTCCCACATGGGGGTCATATTTAATAGATGGGACCACATCAGCCTCATTAACTAAATGTGTCAAATATAACTAAACAATATCTCCATTTTTAAGTTGAGGTAAAATACCCAAAATTTCCTTATCACATGTTACTATTACTAATATTTTTCTTTTGGGAGGTCTGAGATAAATAATTCACTAGGAACAATTATACCCAATTTTCTTCATGATATCAATAAATTCAAAGTAAGAAATTCTATCTACATCCACATCAAAATAGTTAGTAGCAGTACGTCCTTGATATTTAACATGGGGTTTTGTTGTAATTTTCCTCCATGGTGAAACCTGAATGTAACATACATAAAATCCATGGTTAATCTGAAGATAAATCAAAAAAATATGTGATTAGAATTTATTCATAGTAAAAACCCTAATATTAAAGTAAAACAACCCTAATAATCACCTAAGTAGTCAAATTTCGTCACGGAGCAACACAGAAGTCATAAAAACCCATAGAAATAACCTAATTTAAAGTGAAATCGAGTGAAATAGAGAGGTTTAAGAGAGAGAGAGAAGTGAAATGGGTTATTATTTAGGTTTTAGGGTATTTGATAAAAGAGAGTCAGGTTATAAATAAAAATGGGTCGGTGTATAATATCAACCAATCAAAGGGAGCGAGCTTAACAACATCCAACCTTGACTTAGGTTAGGCTATTAAGGGGTTGAAATAATTCACTTTAAAGATGTTATGGGGGTAAATAAATAGAAGTTAAGTTTAAGTGCTAAAGTATGTTAGGAGGATAAGTTTAGGGGGGGAAAATATCTTTTCTCCTTATTATTAATTTGACTTTGGGTTTTATTCTTCCAATGCTATGATATTATTTCTATGCTTTATTTATTGAATTCCATGGAGTTTTTTGCAACTATGCACAGCTAAATCCCTTAGCTAGTATTGTGGGAATCCTAAAAGAATAACGAAGTAGGAGAAGTGTGAGGTTCTTCTAGATTATTGTTTTAGCATGGATTGTGATCTTTTTCAAATTGTTTTCTTCCTTAACTACTATAAAAGTTAAGTATTAGCCTTTATTAGTGATCATTTTCATAAGAGAGGTCAAGATAGGGAAAAGAAGATTACAACAGTGATATAAGGCTATTAACCCTCATCTATTAATTTGATACACATAAGGTAATAGGTAAATTGGGAATAATGACAAGGGTTTGAAAGTCGACAATCTAAGACTTATAAGGTGAAAAGTAAAATTAACTAGGGTATTCATAAGATGCTTGGTGATACTTATCTTGTTAGAGTTTGTATGTGTAGTATCGAGATAGTTGTATCGAGCATGATCAACTAACGGAGTTGGAAGCTAGGGGGAACACATTTCTAGAGTTCATCTCAGATTGATTACAATCAAAAGTAATCAAGACATGTTACTTTTTATTGTTTACTATAATTTACCCCATTTACTTCCTGTATTGCCCAGTTATTGCAATAAGTTTAAAAGAGATATCAAATGTATTATCTGTGGGTTTGACCACAACCTCATTGGGTTACTATAATTTGACATCACCTGCATTGTATCTTCTTGGAGGGTATAGTTTGGGCTACATCAAATTTGAGTGTCGTTGCCAGGGATAGGATTATGGATTTATTAATTAAAGTTATTGAGGTTTTTGGGATTTACTTTTCTATTGTTCTTGGGATATATGTCGATGTATGCCCAGTACTAGTAGTCATGGAAATACATTAATCTCATTTAATCTAAAGCCAGAAAGAATCCTACAATAGAATCATAAGATGGTAGAACAGAACCGTAAAGCTCATCATGAGGGGCTTTAAGGTGATCCATATGACATGCTTCCCCTAACTCTGCATGGTGTTTTGGAGATATTCGAGCAAACCAAAGCATGATTATTAGTGAATAAAAATATGTGGAAGGATAATAAGTCTTCCTAGCATGAAGATATAGAGGTGAGAAAAAGATATCAAGTTAATCATCGAGCAGAACACAACTGGGGTAGAAGGGAATGAGCTTAAGTACCCCTAGCTTTTTAGTATTTTCCAGTATATGAAGATCTAGATGAAGACATGGGGTATATAGATCCTATTGAGATAGGAGTTATCTTTCCTCCTAAATTGACTCAGAGCACAAAATTTGACATCACAAGTGCCTTTATTTAGTTGTTAAATTTAAAGTATGCATTTGCGGGTTTGCCGACTGATGAAACAAACATGCACCTCATAATTTTTTTTGGAATTTGTACTTTATATAATATACCTAGGATGAGTAAAAAAGTTTTGAGACTCAGGCTATTCCTATTCTCTCTAATTGGTGAAGCAACATAATGGGTAAGGGAAATACCTCATAGGTCCATTACTACTTGCAATGAGTTGTGGAAGTAGATCTTAGAATATTTCTTCTCTTCTTCTAGAATGCTGCAATTGAAGGATGGGATCTACAATTTCAAGCAATTGCATTCTAAAACAACGTATGAGGCATGGTTTTAGTATAAGAAGAAGTTAATGATAGTGCCTAATCACAGAATTGTAGGAAGAATTCTACTGGAGATTTTCTATCATGCCCTGAATACCAATGCCAAAGCTATGACAGATACTATTAATGGTAGAGCATTCATGAACTTGCATTAGGATGTAGCATTACAAATATTAGATAAAATATCTTTTACCAACCAAAGATAACATACTCGAGAGATAGAGAGTGGTGCCGGTACTTATGATATTGGTGCTTTTGTTGAGCATAGAGTTGTAGATAATTTTGTAGGTTAAGAGTGTGCAATCGAGGAAGGAGATTGGGTTACTAACGAAGCAGTTTGCAACTAAGAATTTTAAGAATGTGAATGTTGCGGGCGCACAAGGTAAAGCTTTTAGGTTTTATAATTTTGATATAGATGAAGAGGCAAAGTATCTAGATAGAGAGTTAGTGGGTTTTTGAGCCAAGGGTCAATTGTATGCTAGAGAAAATTGGAACTCGAGGCAAGGTAACGAATGTCAGAACTACTATAGGTATAGATATATGAATTGGAGCAGAGAGAAGGATGGTGACATGAGGCATAACGATAATTATAAGAAGAAGAGTAGTGCATATGTTCTAGCGAGGAACTATGACACTGAGTCAAGATGTAGGCATTTCTCACTTAGCTGGTTAAGGGTTTGAAAAGTCAAGAATATTGCCTTAAAAAGATTAAGGTAGATATTTTAGGTTTGACCAAAAAGTGGAACTGTATGCTACTGTGATAAGGCAACTTAAGTAGAAATTTGGTCAGATGCTGATGACCTTGAATCAGCATAAATCGAGCATTCTTTCAAGTAATATTGTGTAGAATCCTAAGAATGAAAATCACTATTTGGCCATCACCACTCACAGTGGTAAGGCAACCATTGATCCTTCTATACTTATAGTTGATAAAGCTGGGGATGATGTTGTTATCATTAATGAGGCACCTGAAGCTGAATCTGTAAAGTTAGTGACTAGTGGTAAGTCATCACAAAAATTAAAAGTTGGTGATAAAATAGGTATGAACGATAAAGGTAAGGTAGAGGTAGATGAGCCCATATTAAAAATCCTTCCACGATCTTCCCCTTCTTTTCCTCATATATTGAAAAAAGAGGAAGGGAAGTATCAAAAGTTCTAATTGATATTGAAGGAACTATCTATTAATATCCCTCTTGTAGAAGCATTGGAACAGATGCCTCTTTATGCTAAGTTCATGAAGGATTTTGTTACTAAGAAGTAGATGGCGAGTTTTGAGAAGGAACCTAGAGCATTACTATTACATGTACCATTGATTCTTTAACTTCTCTCGGGCTTTATGTGATTTGGGAACTATTATCAATCTAATGTCATTGGTAGTGTGCAAGAATTTAGGGTTGGGGGCACCTAAACTTACGTTTATGAGGTTATTGATGGTTGACTGAATTGAAAAGAAATCGGTTGGTATATTGTGCAATTTTTTGGTGAAGGTTCATCCTTCATATTTCCAGCTGACATTGTCATCCTTGACTGTGAGGTAAACTTTGAAGTCCTTGTTATCTTGGGAAGGACTTTCCTATCTATGGGTTGGGAATTGGTTGACATGGAGATGGGGTAGAGAAAGTTCAGACTTGATGATGAGCAAGTTACTATTAATATGTTCCAGTCTATGTGGTAGCTAAAGAATATAAGGTTGGTGTTCATGATTGATACTATTAATGATGATGTAGTAATTGTGCCAATTAAAGAGAGACTTAAGGTTGAGGCCTTAGCAATGGTTATCATGAACTTTGACAGTAATGGAATTAATGAGTATGATAAGATGGTGAGTGCATTATATGGTGGAGGTTCTTATACTTACTCTCTGAAGAAGCTAGATCTTAATTTGAAGAATAGAACCACTCCTCCAACTCAATCATCTATTGAGGAGCAATTGGTATTAGAATTGAAAGCCCTCTTATCTTACTTTAGTTATGATTTTTTTGGGGCTTACAATACCTTGACGGTCATTAGTTCTATTGATTTATTGGAAACATAGGTTGCAGCATTAATCTCAATATTGTAGAGGATTAAGAGGTCCATCGAATGGACTGTTACAGATATTATAGGGATCCCACCTGATATTTATACTCATAAAATATAGATTGAACCAGAGTGTATACCTAGCATCAAACACCACAGTCAATTGAATAATTCTATACAGGAGGTAGTGATGAAGAAGATCATCAAGTGGTTAGATGCTAGATTGTTTTACCCCATTGCAGACAACAAGTGGGTCAACCTAGTTCAGTGTGTACCTATGAAGGGTGGGATCACTGTAGTTCCAAATAAGAAGAATAAATTGGTTAGAATGATACAGATTATTGTATGGAGAGTATGCATGGATTACAGAAAGTTGAACACTTAGACTCAAAAGAATCACTTTCTTATGTTGTTCATGGATCAAATGCTAGACAAACTTGCAGGAAGGGGTTGGTACTATTTTCTTGACAAGTACTTTGGAAAAATTAGATCTCTATTGCTCCTGTAGACCAGGAAAAGACTACTTTCACTTTTTTATAAGGTACTTTTGTATTCAAGAGAATGTCATTCGGACTATGCAATGTTGCTGCCACCTTTCAGCGGTGTATGACGTCAATATTTTCTAACATGGTGGAGGACACTATAGAGGATTTCATGGATGATTTTTTGGTAGTTAGGGACTCATTTTATGATTGCCTAGCCCATATGGCCAACACACTTCAGATATGTAAGGAGTGTAATCTAGTGTTTAATTAGAAGAAACACCATTTTATTATGAATGAAGGTATTGTGGTCAATTAAAAAATCTCAAAGAAGGGCATTGAGGTGGATAAAGAGAAGATAGAGGTAATTGAAAAATTACCTCCTCCTGTCTCAGTTAAAGGTGTTCAAAGTTTTTTGGATCATGCTTGCTTTTAAAGGAGGTTCATCTAGGACTTCTTTAAAATTGTTAATCCTCTATGCAAGATTATAGAGATAGAGGTGAAATTTGTATTTGATGATGCATGTATTAAGGCCTTTCAGTTCCTTAAGGAGAAATTGATTTTATCTCCCATTATTATGTCCCCTGATTGGTCTTTACCATTTGAGGTTATATGCAATACTAGCGGAGTGGCCTTAGGAGCTGACCTAGGACAAAGATGTAGAAAATCCTTCACCCGATATATTATGCCAGCAAGTCATTAAACCCCATGCAAAAGAATTATATAGTCACTGAGTAGGAGATACTCATGGTAGTTTTTGCATTTGAGAAATTCTGTTCTTATTTGGTAGGAACCGATGTCACAGTTCATACAGATTATGTAGTATTGAGGTATCTAATGTCGTAGATAGATGCAAAAATAAGGTTTATACATGGGGTCCTCTTGTTGTAAGAATTTAACTTTAAGGAGACAGATTGAAAGGGCACTAAGAACCACGTTGTTGATCACTTATCTCGCCTTGAGGAGGAGGCAATGCAGAAGCTAGGGGATGAGCTTGATATAAATTATATTTTTACAGATGAGAGGGTATTGGTAGCATCTCAAGACTTAATCCCCTGGTTCACTGATTTTTCCAACTTTTTGGCTAGTTATCTTGTTTTGAAAGATTTGTCATTCCAACAGTGTAAGCGGTTCATACATGAGGTGAGAGAATTTTTCTAGATGAGCCTTATCTCTTTTGGATTTATGTGGATGGGGCCATTTGGAGAATTATTCCTGGGGTGGAGATGATGAGTATTATTGAGGCTTGTTATTTATTGCTAGTTAAGCGTCATCATGGTGATACCCACACAGCCAACAAAGTTCTAAATTATGGGTATTATTAGCTAATTATTGACATGGATACTTATGGTTTTTCTCAAGTCTGTGATCAGTGTCAGCATCAAGGTGACATTTCACAAAAACATGAACTCCCTATGACACCTCTCTTGGAGTTAGAATTGTTTGATGTATGGGGAATTGATTTCATGGGTCCGTTTTAATCTCCTATAGGATGAAGTACATTCTAGTGGCAGTCTAACATGTTTCAAAGTGGGAGAAGGTGGTTGTAATTCCTAAAAATGAAGGTCAAAGTGTCATTGTGTTTTCTAAAAAGAATATCTTTTCTCTTCTTAGAACTTCCTGTGCGATTATTAGTGTTGGTAGGTATCAGTTCTCCAATCATCTTTTCAAGGCCCTATTAAAAAAATATAGTGTTAAACATAAGGTGGCAATATCTTACCATCCTTAGATAAGTAGGCAGGAAAAGGTCCCCAATCGGGAGATAAAGTCCATATTGGTATAGATTGTGAATGCCAATAGGACAGATTGGTCAAGGAAACTAGATGATACTTTTTGGGCCTATCGAATAGATTTTAAGACCCCCATAGGTGCCTCTCCATATCATCTTGTGTATGGCAAGTCATACCACTTGCCAGTCGAACTTGAGAGCAAGGCACTATGGGTATTGAAAAGGCTTAATTTTGAGCGGCATGATATAGCTAAGTTGAGAATGGCAAAATGAGTTGGATGAATTCTAGCTTCAATCATATAAAATTTTAGCCCTATACAAAGAAAAGATGAAGTTATATCATAAGATAAAGGTAAAGAAAAGAGTGTTTGAGGCCGGTGATTTGGTCTTGTTGTATAATTGAAGACTTCTTATTTCCTAACAAGTTAAAGTCTAGGTGGTATGAACCATTCACCATGGAAAGGGTGTTTCCCCATGGTGCTATTGAGTTGAAAAATAATGGTGAAGCCATATTTAAGGTCAATTAGCAGTGGGTGAAAAACTATATAGGAAACACTGATAAGGTGAAATTATATGTTGACATGAGCCTCAGCGAAGTCCGAATAACAAACGAAACTGCATCGTGCCACAACATTAAATTAGGCATTGCATGAGAGCCAACCCATGGGCTAGTTGGTGAAGCCTGAGTATCCAACCTAGCCACATCATGTTTCCATATTAAATCAAGTATTTCATAGGAGGAAACCCATGTTTTATACATATTTCATTATAGGGTAACTTGTGTTTTTAGTGTGTAGGGCTGGAAATTATAGAAAAAGACTAGAAAACTTTTTAGTGTCAAGTCCCTACGAGGGACCCTATGAGTCATAAGGTCACCCTACGGATCATCACCAGAGTCATAGGGAGTTGGAACCCAAGGTTGATTCCACTAAGAAAACACCAATCAAACAAGACCGCCCTATGACTCGACATCTTAGGGATGAAACCAAGATGATGAGTCAATTGGATCCATCAAAGAATATCCATTTTTAAGGGCGCTGGAACCAAGGAAGCATTCACCAAGAAGCACCAATGGTTCCAACCTACGCCAATCACCTCCAAAACTAGGACTCAGATGAAGAATCCTAGCCAGTCACCACCCCAATTCACTTCTTAATTTGAAGAGGGCGGGGAGTCTAAGTCTCATTCTTAGGAAAATGATAATGATTCTAAGAATGCATCAAACAGTGGGTTTGAAAATAAAGAGTCTGAGAATGTCAGCTTAAAGAATAATGTGGAAAATAAGGATAAGGGGAAGGATAATAAGTCCAGTGATAGATTGACAAAAATACCACCTCCTCCCCCAGCTGAGCCACTACAAATTGAGATAGCCCTGGTTCTTATTATTAACTGGTGGAGACCAAAAAGAGGGTTCCACTTAAAGCCAAAAATGAGTACAGTGGGCATTTTTGAGATGCCAGAGTTTAAGGCTTGCTTCTGGAATTACCATTTTGAGTAGATGACAAGGGCTCCAGGATAATATAGCCCATATTTGGTTTGGGAATTTTATGTCGCTTATCAAATGAAGCTGAAGCAAGTTAATCTACAGGGGATATTGTGGAAGGGTGGTGATCCCTTATTTACAATTTTGATAAGAGGTGTTCTACATTGTGACCCAGACTATATCTATATTCCCTTTTGGTTCAAATTTCCAGCTGCTGGCTAACACTAATGAATAATGAGATTTATTATTGTATGGATAAAATGTAGAAATTAAAGATGAAACAAATTAGGTCAACAGATAAGTTCACACGTTTTAAGTGGATATGTGGTATTATTGCTATGGTGATAGAGGATGCGCCTTGGTGATTGGATATATACAACTAATAGGGAGTGACTACAAAGTGTAGGAGAAAGTCGTTCTGAGAAAAAAAAGTCAAAGTCTTGAAGATAGACAAGTTCGGGTCCCATTAGAAATAATGGTGATTATGAGTCGTAACGTTAGGCCACGACTCGTTAGAAGGAATTGTCCTTACCACAATGAAAAAAGTTCTAAAAGGTAAAAATCAACTGGAGTGACAAAAAGTCTAGAAATAGAATCATAGGTTTCACAATGATTCATCATCACTAAGAGCATAATAGAGCCAGCGGAGCTAACAATGAGTTGTCGTCAGTCCAGACGACTTGTTGCCTAAGTTGTAGGCACTGCTGACTTTAGTTTCCTAGTTTGTTTTTGTTAGGTTTTTTGTGTTATTTTGAGAAACTATAAATACTCCTTTGATATTTTTGTAATAGTTTATGTACTCATTATATTCACAAATACATATTTGATTCTAAGATTGACTTTTGATCTCTGAATCTCTTTATTCTTGTTTTTTGGTTAATTATTAATTTGAGACTTTGGGATTTATTCTTCCATTGCTATGAGATTATTTATATTCTTTCTTTATTGAATTACATGGAGTTTTTTGCAACTACGCGTGTCTAAATCCCTTTAGCTAGGATTGTGGGAACCCTGGCAGAATAACAAAGAAGGGGAAGTGTGAGGTTCTTTTAGATCATTGTTTATGTATGCATTATGATCTTCTTTAGATTGTTTGCTTCCTTAACTACTGCAGAAGTTAAAGATTTTCCTATATTCATGATCATCTTCAAAAGATAGGTCAAGATCGGGAAAAAAATTACTATGGTGATTGGAGGCTATCAACCCTCGTCTAATTAACTTGATACTAATAAGGTAATAGTTAAATTATGATCGAAGACAATGGTTTGAATGGCGACACTCTAAGACTCACAAAGTAAAGAATGAAATTTATTAGGGCGTTCACCAGATGGTTATTGATACCTATCTTGTCAGATTCTGCATGTGTAGCATTAAGATAGTAAGATTTAGGACGATCAACCTATGGTGTTTGGAAGCCAGGGGAACACATTCCTAGTGTTTATCTCAGATTGATCATAACTGAATCAATCAAGACTTATTACTCTTTACTATTTAATACAAATTCCCCCATTTACTTTCCTGCATTGCCTAGCTATTTCAATAAGTTTGAGAGATATTTTAGACCTATTCCCTGGAGGTTCGACCCCAACCTCATTGGGTTACTATAATTTGATAGCGACCGCATTGTATTTTCTTGGAGGGTATAGTTTGGGCGACATCAGTCAGAACCTACATTATGAAATAATATAGTGCAAAAGAAAGTATATGATTAGTACTTTGAATGTACTGAGTATGTGATATAAGCTGAACATTGTGCATGTAACATTATAACTAATACAAGACAAAGTAATGAATGTATATTGTATAATAAACTTAATACTTAAATACAAGGTCATGCAAAGATCTAAATTCAAACTATAAATTATGGACTGTGGGATCTACAAATAACTGACTTACCCTAATCTGATCTAACCGGTCCCAACCTATAACCTAGAGAGAAAGGTGTTCAGTACTTTGCCAAGGGTATGAACACTAACTGACATAGATCCACTAAATTGATGTGCAAAAGGACTAACATTTCAAGCCTAGTCTTAAAGGGTACCCATTAAAACCTACAATGATGTTGTAGTTTTGGGACTTAGGGACTTCTACTAAAGTTCTCAACCTAATTAATGGATGAGTCTTCATCTCTCCTAACTAAATAACACTGATAACTGCAATGCTCAATGATAATAATAATTTGAAGATTGAAATAAATGAATTACCTAAAATAATTCAAAACATGTAAATTGGAGGATCTAGTAACCAAAAATATGTGCATGAAACATAACCCGCCATATCTAGAGGTTGCAACTATTATGGCAATTCTGTAAATAGGATGAATTTAAAGAATTTAAATGACTCAAGTCCAACAAACATGGATTTCACAATATAAGTAGGTTTTTTTTATCATAGTCATGTAATAATATTGAAATTCATGATAAAATATGCATTATAACTCAATAATACCAAGGAACTGTAATGTCTAGAAATTTGACAACATTTAAAAACCCAAAATTGGAAAGAAGGAACAAAACTAGAGAATTAATTTAACTTTGAGAGTCAATGGGTAAAAGGGGACCCATTGATAAAATCCCACATACCTAGAGATAAGAGCCCTGAAGAATTCTTTGGAATTGGTAGCCTGAAGAATACGGGGAAAGAAGTCACCCTTTTTCTCTATTTAAAACTAATTATCGATTTTCTGAGTAATAAATGCCTCGCGTAATAATTACCCCGATAAGAATCCTTGAAATATCCTAAATGATTATGGCATCTAACTGCCGTCATACCTTGCTTTTTAGGTCTGAAGGTTCAATCAGGATCATCTCTAGGACTTACGATCCTGCCTAGGATTGTTGTTTTAAAGCACGATTGTGGTTGCCTCTCGTGGTTTGAAGGTACACTTGCCAACTTTCAGATATTGGTATTGTCTCAATCAGAAGATACCATTGTATATTCGTACAATGTAACCACAATTGTGGGTTGCATCCTCATATCTCACTAGAGTATAGTGATTCACTAAAAAGGCCATAACTTTATAATTCGGTGTTAGATTAAGGAAAAACAAGATACGTTGGAAAGATAAGGGCTTGGTTAAGGTCTAGGAGGTTCTTGTAGCCTTAATACATAGCTAATTCCCTTCTCAAGCTGTTAAAACCTTTAGTTCTACATGTACTTGAAGCATGGTTCTAGCCTTGGCTTGAATTTTTTTGTGTGTTACAATATGTCACCAGTGAGAAATCATACTATGATTTATAGAGTATAGAAGTATATTATGAGTACTAAACATGTGGTACTCAGTAGGCACAGGCCGACTGATATCCAAAGATAAATGCAAGTATAAACAACACATAAAGAAAAGATACACATTACATGCAACTAATTAAGAAATGAAATTCAATAAGGATAGTAAGGAGGTAGAGATAAGCCACCATATTCTACAAGTACTAAGGATGGAAGTTTTATATACAATGATAGTAACAAATGAGGAAGATGATATATAACAAAAATAGATAGAGAAGAAAGGTATATATGGCAGTACTAAATAGGTAGCTAAACATAGAGATACTATAACCTGAGGGACCTATCCTAACATCCCAAATATCATTAGGATCATAAATAAGAAGGGAGCTTTCTTTAGCACAATCAGAACATCTAACCAAAATAAGAATAATCATAAGGTAATTTAGTAATGAGGCTCATAATATCAAAGGGAAAAGGAAACTCTAAAGAATACCTATAATATCGATTACAAATCCATAACCATTATGCCATAAAACATGAATAACCAAATAGTAATATAACTGGATAAGCCCTAACAAACAATAACTTAACCGTACCTGTATAAGCACGAAAGGTACCAATAATCACTCAGCAATCAGCAAATAGCAAATACAACCTATACTTATCCTTCCCCTCATAAGACCAGTAGGTACAAGCACCAAATAATTATACTAGTAATAGGCAATATGTATAAATGAATAATTGCAAAGTAAATCCTATACTGTCAAACCAACTAAGTGACATATATTATTAAATATATACACCTCTATTGTTGCACCATCTTATAAGATAGGACCTATGGGGTATTTATTTCCTCTATCACATAGTTTCCAGATGGAAGGGCTAATAGGGGGCTCAAAATATCTATATATATTGCCTTGTCCAGAACTAGGAATTCAATAATCATCAATAATAAATTTTCTCTTTAATTGTAGAGAATATAAGAAAGGGTGTAATAAGTTCTCAGAAAAACCAAGACTAACCAAGTAGTAATTCATAAAATCTAGTGCCCGAAATCAAACCGAGACTAAAATGATAGAAATATATAGAAAGGTTAGACTATCTCTCAATTGAAATAAGTAAATAATGATAAATAAGTTTCACGATAATGAACCAAAATCTACCTTTGTTAATGTCTTCAAAATGATGCATGTTAGTTCATAAGACTAACATCAAATAGAAACAATGGTACGACTTTTGTTTTATAAAGTAGTTTAAGAGTGAAAAATGGGAATAAAGCCCTTGTTGAAAATAGTAGTAAGAACCATGATTTGATTTGGAAATTCACTACCAAATATGCATATAACAATATACTTTCCATCATAAGTACGCAAATAATGAAAATATAAGTGCCTAAGCATCCATAAACCAACCTACAACTATTTCAGAGCATAAAGATCTATTCTAGTATCCAGACAGTCTGGTAACCAAGCCTCGAGCCCAACAATATACATAGTAGTGTGAATATATATATATATATATATATATATGTGTATGTTTCTAGCAATGAATATACCTAGATATATAAACAGGGAAGGGAGGATAAATGGGATAAGGAATGGTACTAGAGAAGTCGAACTAAGGAAACCAAGTTGGCTATAAGGTACTAATCCAAACCTATGTTAAGGATTGTTATTATTACCCTAAGGTCATAGCAAGTAACCGAGACTCTTATCCTAATTTGATTTGTAGATGTAGAAAGGGTGAATTTATAAGTCGAGAGATCAATACGTACTGGACTATATGGTGCCAAAGAAGTCTAAAGTCCACGTACTAATAAAAGGTTACTATTCTATCATATCTACTTTAAGGGATTTCTATAACTATCTAAAATACCCCTACCCTTCATCCAATATATACGATACACCATCGTATACAGTAAAGTAGACCGTGCCTACCTAGATACCATACATCAACCTCAAACCATTCACGATCTGCTCGTCCCCTCCAAACAATCTCCAAAAATCCTCCACACTATCAAAGACAAAATCTATATAACTATATGAGTAAACTAAGATCAAAATTACAATATAAAACTCTAGGACAAAACTTGGATAAAAATATGCTAGTGAGACTCGATAACAAATGTAAAACCCCTAGGTTCTGGACTCTAAAATTTCTGAGGCATTGTCGATACTGCCCTGACCATGAATCTGGTGATGAGTCATTGATGTCGACACTGACCTAACCACGACTCAGGTGATGAGTCATTATCACTCATAATGAGTCATAATGTAGGACTCATTGTCTCACTAGTAAGTTGCCTAAGATTTTCTTCTTTGATTACGAGTAATTTTCATGACACATGATCATAGGTAACAAGTCGTGGTGAGGGACTCGTAACCATTATAATGAGGAGTCAGGGATTTGACCCTCGGGTAATAAGTCTAGGTAACGACTCATGGTCAGATCTCACGAGTCATTATCTGAGTTGTAAGAACTTAACCCAATTTTCTTGTATGTTTTCATTATAGGATCTTTGGGCTTTTCCTACAATACACTATTCCCCGCAACTTAAATGCACCCCATTTGGACCTTTAATCATCAATTATCAAATCAAACCTGGCACGACCCGAACCAGGGCCTAGTCGTGTCAGATGCCTAAAGTCCAACTAAGACCGGAGATCATCCCCAATACCTAACCATAACCGCCCAGCACCCTATGTCTGATGAATTATGAACATCTAACAAGATAAAACAATTAATACTCAAAGACAATAAAAGAGTCCATAATCGTAACCAACCGATAATATAGTCAAATATCCAATCGGTGTCAGGCCCAATACAAATACCAATACCAAGGTTGACACCAATACTGACACCACCCATGCCCATAGTAGCCACACAAAGCCTCTAACAACAAACAAAGAATATCTGGTAAGGATATGCCTAAGACCATAGCCAAAAATAAAGTCCAAGAAATAACTAAAAGTTTGAAATGATATCTATAACATAAAATAGAGTCTTTCGGAGTATGGATGCTTACCAATTCAGTCCAATAAAAGTCACTCTCGAATCCAAGACCACTGAGTAGGAGGAGAAGTATAGATGATTCCTTCATCACGTGGAGATACGATGCCCGAAGATGGGTTAGCGGGTGAACGCTATCTTGTACTCAGGAATAAGGGTAAAATAATTCCATCATTCAAAACCAAAGTGAATAGCCAATGCAATCACATATATATATATATATACTATGTCAGGAAAGGGAACAGATTTTAGCATACATTTAAAAACCTTAACCTGGATTGTGTTTAATAGTCCTAAAACCACCCACGAGCTATATGGGTCTATTATTACCCCCAAAAAAGGCCCCAGTGTGTGTAGCCATACAAACCAGAGATATCATAAGGGTAGGGGATTCCTATGTAGCCTTCACCCTCCATGATACATATATGCGATTATAAAGTTAGGGGATTCTTGTGTACCATACAAGTATATGGTCACCATGACCAACCTTTATTTCGGCAAACATGAGTTTCTAGTGTCCGTCCATTAGACTCACACCTTCGCGATTAGCTATCATAACCCGTAATTATTGCCCATTTAGAACCTTTAGCACATTACCAAACCACCAATTCCAGATTTAATGACCAAGGCATTATGAAGTGGTATCATCATACCAACTATAGCTTGCAAGTAATGTCATTAGCCAAACCATAAGGGATTCCCATGTACCCCACAAGTATTTCAAATAAACCAAGCCATGGCCACCAAGGAATTTTCAATCTATTTAAAATCATTTAAGCCAATTGAGGTTCCATTACCATCTTACGTAATGCAAAGTTTTCAATAAAAGTCAAACTATGTGACAAAAATATTCGCATAGGGATTTTAACAAACATGTTGAGGGCATAGAGTTTCCAAAACCAAAACCAAGAACCAATTAACCATTCTCATGCAACCACATATTCAAACCAAATTGTAACATGAAAAACCATAAATAGAACATAGGAAAACATTATCCAACCATTAGTAACCAAAACCCTCAACATATATTTAAAAACCAACACAACCCCAAGATTATGCCAAGAAAACCATTAAGTAAAATATGCTTTTAGTTTGAAATAGCAATGAGGGAGGAGTAACATGCATTAGTTACCAAAAGAGACGTAGAGAAACCACCCTTAAAATCGCCAATTGACCACCTTGAAGTAAACCCTCGCCTTTCTTGAACCAAGAGCCATGAGAGAGATTTGAGAGTGTTTTTAGTGTTTTTAATTGAGAATCCTAGGGTAAATAAAGTCCCAAGAATGTTTTAAGTCGTGGGGTCAAAAGAGGTTAAGAGGGGAAATATCCAGTATAACCCTAACTTAAATTGTAAAAATCACCGCAAGAGGGTACGACTCCCCCTTAACTCATACACACAACATATGAGTGGTACCCACTACTCGTACCCTAGACAGAATATTACACATCACACACTGTACACCCTACGACTCCTTTTGCCTAATTCATACCCATACCATATGACTTGTACCCTCAAATCGTATCCAAGACAAATTCAAATGGGTTGGATACTAGACAACATACAAATTGGAAAATACTACTTGTACCATCTCCGTACGACCCTTATGATGTTCATTTGTACCTTGGACAGTAAAAAACCAACACCACACTGAGTAACATATGACCAAGGCCCCTAAACCGTACCCCCATCATACAAAAAGTAAGATTAAGTTGTATGATGTCCAGAGAGTTCAAAACTCAGGAAATTTCTAAGGATTAAGATCCAGAGTGTTTTAATTCTCCCCTACTTAGATCATTCATCCTCGAATGATCAAACAAGGAAGTACAAGAATGATTTAAACCTCAGCACCCCTACTTCAACCTTTAACCATGTTTGAAAAAAAGGATGCAGGGAAATCAATCGATCCTTTAGCTAAGTTAGAAAACGAAAGTATGATACAGAACACATACCTTCCGCACAAATTTCCAAAGAAGAAAATAGGAATGGATAATTGGGCTTCATGTCCTCTTCTGCTTCCTAAGTATCCTTTTTAAACTTGTGGTTCCTTCATAGAACCTTTACCGAGGCCATATCATTGGTTTGTAACCGATGAACCTGCCGATCCAATTCTCAACTGGGACCACTTTATAAAACAAATAATCTGATATACCAATATCCTTGATAGGCACAATTTGTGATGGATCACTAATACACTTTCTTAACATAGAGACATAGAATACTGGGTGAATAGAGCTCTAACTAGAAGGCAACTCTAATTCGTACACCGCATTACCAACCATCCTCAAAAACAAGTACGGACAAACATACCAGGTACTGAGCTTCCCCTTATTACAAAACTGCATCACTCCCTTTATGGAAGACACCTTTAGGAACACCCTATCTCCAACCTCAAACTCTAATTCCCTTCGCGTCATGTCCACATAGGACTTTTGGCAATTTTGGGTAGCCTTAAGCCTATCCTAAATTACCTTCACCTTTTCTATAGCTAGGTGAAGCAAATCCGAGCCAAATATCTCCATCTCACAAACCTTGAACCACCCAATAAGAGGTCTACATCTTCTACCATACAACACTTCAAATTAGGCCACCCCAATGCTAGAGCAGTAGCTACTATTGTAGGTGAACTCTATAAGTGAAAAATGCCTAACCCAATTACCACCAAAGTCAATCAAACAAGCATGAACTATGTCCTCTAATGTATGAATAGTTCTCTCTGCTTGCCCGTTCGACTGTGGGTGAAAAGTAGTACTAAGACTAACCTTAGTCCCAAAACTTTTCTGGAATGATCACCAAAAGTAAGATGTAAACTGTGCACCATGATCAGAGATGATAGAAACTAGCACCCCATGTAACTTTACAATCTCATGGAGATAGAACCTTGCATAATCCTCAGTTGAAAAGTTAGTCCTCACTCACAAAAAGTGAGCCAACTTTGTCATCCTATTCACTATAACCCAAACTAAATCAAACTAATTTTTGTACCAAGGTAGAGTAGTTATGAAATCCATGTTGATCACTTCCCATTTCCACTCTGGCAACTCAATTTCTTGATACAATTCTCTCAGCCTCATGTGCTCAACTTTCACTTATTGGCACACCATGCATTGGGCCACAAAACTAGCCAATCCCTCTTCATATTGTTTCACCAATACATCTTCTTGAGGTCATGATACATTTTTGTCATACCAGGATGAACAACATAGCACGAATCATGCGCCTCAACCAAGATCCTCTCATACAAACCATCTACATCAGGAATATATAACCTCTCTTAGTACCGCAAGGTACCATCACCACTAATCTCAAAAGTCGTCACCTTATACCCATCTACATTAGCCCTGATCCTCATCAAGATAGGTTCTAACATTTGTTTTTCTTTGATCTCAGCACCAAGAAATGACTGCACCACTTCCTACACCAATACACCTCCATCCTCGGAGTCCATAAGATGAACTTCAAGGATATCTAAATAGTGAATATCCTTCACCAACTCCCTCTTCCCTTCATCCACATGAGCTAGACTTCCTATGGACATCCTACTAAGAGCATCGACAACCATGTTATCTTTACCTTGGTGATAGTAAAGACTTATGTCATAATCCTTGAGTAGCTCAACCCACCTCCCTTGCTTGAGGTTAAGCTTTTTTTAAGTAAACATATACTGCAGGCTTTTAAGATTAGAAAAGATATCCACATGAAACCCATACAAATAATGATACTATATTTTTAACGTAAATACCACAACTAATAATTCTAAGTCATGAGTCATATAATTCCTCGCATGCACCTTCAGTTGTTTAGAGGCATAAGCTATAACCTCTCCATGTTGCATCAGAACACAACCAAGTCCCACACGAGACAGATAACAGTAGACCTCAAACCCATTATTGCCTTTAGGCAAAGTCAAAATGGGAGCCGAAGTTAGCTCTTTCAGCTTCTCAAAACTCCCCTCACAAGCATCAGACAACATGAACTTTACCTTTTTCTAAATCAATTTAGTCAATGAGATAACTATAGTTGAAAAACTTTCCACAAACTTCCTTTAATAACTACTTAAACCCAAGAAGATCCAAATATCAATTAGAGTTATGGGTCTAGGCCACTTTTTCACCCCTGCAACTTTCTGCGGATCCACCATGATCCCTTCACTATAAATGATATGACTCAAAAAAGTAACAATGTTTAAACAGAATTCATATTTCGAAAACATGGCATACAACTACTGCTCCTTCAAGGTCTGCAATACAATGCAGAAGTGATTTGCATTTTCTACCTTACTCTTAGAATACACCAAATATCATCTATGAAAACAATGACTAACAAGTCTAAAAACTGATAAAAAATCCTATTCATCAGATCCATGAATGCCGTTGGGGAATTAGTCAACCCAAAAGACATAACCAGAAACTCACACTACCCATTCTGGGTATGAAAGGCAGTCTTAGGGATATCCTCCTCCCTAATCTTTAACTGATGATACTGGAGCAAAGATCAATCTTGGAGAAAAACTTAGCACCGTGTAACTAATTAAACAAGTCATTTATCCTTGAAAGAGGATACTTATTATTTACCGTCACCTTATTAAACTGTCGGTAATCAATGCACATCCAAACGGAGTCATCCTCCTTATTAAACACTGATGCACCTTATAAGGATACACTAGGATGGGTGAAACCCTTATCCAAAAGATCCTTGAGTTGCTTGTTAAGCTCCTTCAACTTAGTCGGAGCCATTCTATATGGGGGAATAGAAATTAGATGAGTGTTCAAATCAAGAGCAATCCCAAACTCAATCTCCCTATTAGGAGAAACACCTAGAAGGTCATCAGGGAAGACCTCAAGAAATTCATTCACCACTGGGATAGAATGCAAAGAAGGATCATTCGAGTTAGAATTTTTACCCCAAACTAGATGATAGAGAAAACTCTTGGAGATTAATCTTTGAGCCCTAATATATGATATAAACCTCCTCTTTGTAGCTAGAGAACCACCCTCCCACTCAATAACTGGTACATTAAGGAATTTAAAGACAACCTTACGGGTCTGATAGTTTAGAGAAGTATAGCATGAGTGTAACCAATATATCCCTAATATGACATCATAATCTGCTATATATAATTTAAATAGATGCACCAAAATTTCTTTGCTACCAATAGATACCATACATCCCCGATAGACTCTTTTAGCAGTCACAGATTTACCTACCAAGGTAGAAATAGAAAAAAGGTATGAATCACACTCAGTACCAAAGCAAAAATACACAACCATAAATGGCGTCAAATAAAAAATAGAGGACCCTAGATCAAGTAAATAGTATACATAATGAGAAAATAGTTTTAACATACCGGTCATGACATCAGGTGATGCCTTAGACTTTTGTCGGTTAGTGAAAGAAGAAAAGTGGTTTTGTCCAGTGTCGAAACTAGATGGGGTACCCTTTGGTGCTGAAGCTGATCATGAAGTAACTAGAACCTTTTTCACCCTCAAAGAAACTTTACCTACACGACAGTTTCTATGCATATACCTTGGCTAACCACAATTAAAGCACATATCCCTCTCTGCATCATAGAAACCTCGATGCAAACAATCATAAATTCTAAAAGAAGGCTATGATACACCTGACTGAGCCCCACTAGGCAAAGATTGGGCACCCTGTGCCCTAAAGTTATCGCCAACATGGAAATGCCTATCACCCACTGACTTTGGGTAGGGATTACTAGCCATTGAGTAAGACCTGGAATTGCCCCACGTCTTCTTGGTCCACTTACCACCATCGTGGCCAGTCTGTTGTTAGCCATCACTATACTCAGAGAATTTGAACTTTTTTCCTTGTTTTTCTTCAACCGCAGCCTTTTTTTTCTTGTTTTCCTCTACCTGCTACATGTACACAACCAACCTAAAGATATCCATGTCCTTGATTAACATGGTAGCCTTACTCTCAAGGATCAAATCAAGAGACAATCTCGAAGTAAACTTTATCATCCAGTCCCTCATACTAGAAACCAACTCTAGAGCATACCGATATAACTGGTGAAAATTCAAGGCATAATCCTTGACTGATACCTTCCCTTATTTCAAAATAACAAACTCTTCCGCCTTAGCTTCCCTAAACTCTTAAGGAAAGTAGCAGTCTAGAAAAATATTAAAGAAATCTTTGCACAGTAATGGCTCATCATTGTCACTGCTTGTCTGATCCCATTCCTTGTATCAATGGTACACCAAATCTTTCGACTGGTAGGTAGTAAACTCTACGCCCTCCATATTTGTGTCATACATAAAACAAAAGATCTTCTCAATCTCATCTAGAAAACCTTGAGAATTCTCCTCAACTGTAATACCCATAATGGTTGAAGGATTAAATATCATGAACTGGCTAACCCTTGTGGCCTCAGAAAATAGAGTAATAGGAATACCACCATCAGATTGAGTAGCTACAAATTATGCCGACATGTGAATAGATTGATGAAACTCAGCATTTGTCACTTTAGCCAGAGGAGCTTGAGATGGACTAGAGAGAATTGGTGGAACTCCAGAACAATTCAAAACTGGACCACTAGATCGGGTATGGATCCCATAATAAGAGTGTGTCCCATCAACATTATCCCCAATTGGAATAGAGGAGTTTTTATGAACTTTAGATCATCAAGGTATGACTTGAAAAGTGGACAAACGGGAATTGGAAAAGAATTCAGGACTTAGACTCCACATTTTAAAAATAGAATACAAGAAAGAGAAATGTTCCTAGATGCCTTGTAGCCTCTACCTTATGAGTATGACACGCTAAACACCCTTAAAATAGACTCTACTCAATATGGATTTGTGGACTCCCAATTGACCATGAACCTAGGGCTCTGATACCAATATGACATGACCCAAACTATGGCCTAGTCAGTTTGGGAGCCTCAAGACTAACGGGACCGGAGATGAACCCCAATACCCAATCATAACCTCCCAACACCCTATGTCGGATAAATTTCAAACAAATAATTAGATAAAATAATTAATACTCAAATACAATAATGGAGTTAATAACTGTAACGAACTAATAATAAAATCAAATATCCAACCAGTGTTGGCCTCAATACAAATACTAATGACAAGGCTAACATGAATATCGATACCACCTATGCCCAAATTAGTCACACAAACCTTCTAACCAAAAACAAAGTATATTTGATTTGGACGTGCCCCCGACCCATAGCCTAAACCAAAGTTCAAAAAATAACCAAAAGTATGAAATAATATTCATCACATGAAATGGAGTCTTACAGAGTATGGAAGCTCACCACTTTAGTCCAACACAAGTTATTCCTGAATCCAAGATCACTAAGCAGGAGGAGTAGTATGGCTGGTTCCTATATCGCATTGGGATACAGTGCTTGAAGATGGATTTGCGGGTGAACACTAGTATATACTTAAGAATAAGAATAAAATATAGCCATCTCTTAAAACTGAAGTAAATAACCATATGCAATCACATACATATATACATATATACACCATGACGAGAAAGAAAACTGATTTTATCATGTATTTAAAACTTTAAATTAGGTTGTGTAGCATAACCGTCCTAAAACGACCCACAAACTATATGGGTATAGTGTTACCCTTTGAATGGGCCCAGTGCGTGTAGCCACACAAACTAGAGATATCATAGGGTTAGGGGATTCCCATACACCCTTCGCCCTCTATGATACATATATACGATTATAAACTTAGGGGATTCTTGTGTACTCCACAAGTATATGGTTACCATGAATAACCCTTAAGTCGGTAAGTATGAGTTTCCAGTGTCCGTCCATTCGACTCACACCTTTATGGTTAGCTATCACAACCTGCCACTATTTCCCATTTAAAACCTTTAGCACATAACCAAACCACCAATTCCAGAGTTAATAAAGTTTTATCATCATACCGACAATAGCTTGCAAACAAAGTCATTAACAAAACCTTAGGGGATTCCCATGCACCCCACAAGTATTCCAATTAAACCAAGACATGGACACCAAGGCCTTTTTAATCTATTAAAACCAATTTATGTTTCATTACCATCTTATGCAATGCAATGTTTTCAATAAATGTCAAACTATTTGAGAAAAACATTCTCATAGTCATTTTAACAAATATGTTGAGGGCATAGAGTTTCCAAAACCAAAACTAAGAACAAATTACAAACTCCCATGAAACCACATGTTCAAACCAATATTATAACTTAAAAAACCACAAATAGAACATAGGAAAAAAATATCCAACTATTCATAACCGAAACCCCCAACATATATTTCAATTCCAACGCAAACCCACAATAATGCCATAAAACCCATTAAGTAAAACATGCTTTTAGTTTGAACTAACAATGAGGGAGGAGTAACATGCCTTAGGAACCAAAGAAGACAGAGAGAAACCACCCTTAAAAGCCCCAATCGATCACCTTGAAGAAAACCCTAGCCTTTCTTGAACCAAGAGCCTTGAGAGAGATTTGAGGGTGTTTTTAGTGTTTTCAATTAAGAATCCTAGGGTAAATAAATTCCCAAGAGTGATTTAAGTCGTGGGGTTAAAAGAGGTTAAGGGGAAATGTCCAGAATACCCCCAACTTAAACTGTAAAAATTACCATAGGATGGTACAACTCCCCCCAACTTATAAACACAACATATGAGTGGCACCCACCACTCGTACCCTAGACAAAATGTTGGCCATCACACACTGTCCACCATACAAATCCTCTTTCCTAAGCCGTACTCATATCATATGACTAGTACTCATAAATTGTATCTAAGAATCAAAGGGTTTGCACACTGGACAACATATGAATTGGCCTATACCACTCGTACTATTTTCGTACGACCCTTAGATGTCTATTCATACATTGGACAATAAACAACAAAAACCACACTGAGTAACATAGGACATCATACAACAAGTAAGCTTACAACAAGTAAGATTAAGTCGTATGATGTCTAGAGAGTTCAAAACTCAAAAATTTTCTAAGGATCAAAACCCAGAGTATTTCAAAATCCTTACTTCTCTTCTCTTAAACTACTAACGAAACATAAAACTGGGGTTCATAAGGGAAATATCCAAGCTTCAAACTCTGTATTTCTTTTAAATTCTTGTATATTTCATCCATTATCCTAACTTTCTTTTATATAAAGGCAAAGGTTTAATCATTATTCATGTGAATTAAATTATTGGATTTGAAATTTTGGTTAAGGGTTTTTAGTTGTTTACTATTAGAATGGTTTTTCCATCCTTTGAATATAACAATCATGTTTGATGAATAGTTTTTGGGATGCAATGAGCGCACTTTTATTTCAATTCGAAATGCAGAACATAGGTTTCCCCAATTTTTTGAACTTTGGCTTAATAATGGTAAAAACCTCAACCCACCTTCATGAACTTTGGTTTTAAATGTGGAATTCACATGGTTTAACTCATTTTTGAAACTATTACATTACATTAATGGACAAATGGATAAAAATAGACTGAAAGGCCTTGGTGGATATAGTTTTTGATTTTTAAAAGGAATCTTAGGAGTCAAATTGGTTAATTAGATGGGAATGGAATAATTGGATAAAATTGCAAGCATAATTGATATGACAATACCAAATGGTAAATACCATAATAAATAACTCCTAGGTTAACAGTTAGGATTATTTGCAAATATTTTAATTTGTACTTAAATGGGGTTGTGTAGCTTACCGTGAAGGTGGAGGTCCCATGGAAACTAATACTGGAAACCACGTTTTCCAGTGTGGTGGTTAATATGACTATATTCTTAGTTCACACATTATATTTTTGTGATGGCTAGAGCTTTGGCGTCTCTGCCCCTTCTTTGGATTTCCTCGATTTGTGCAACTAACATGCGTTGGGACACTTTCAGCATGGGGAGATAAACCCGTGGACAAAGCTATACAGTCCAGGTTAATGGTTTTAAACTCTCATGTTCATGACTTTTTACCTTATCCTGATATCTTATATATTTATATATATGAATGTGTGCATGTGGTTTTGGATAAATTTGGACATGGAATTATTTTATCACTTTTCCTAAGTTACATGCCAGTGCTTATCCCACTAATGGTCCTTGGATGCTACATCGTTTCATGATGTAGGATCCTAGGGTTCGTTTGTTAATCCTATGTTGTGTTAGGTTGTAGATATATTGGTTGAGTTGTTATGAAGTGGTGAGCCTCCATCACCCGAAAAGCTTTACCCTTTTAGTAGGTTTCTTTTCATATTTTGGAGACTGTCAGCTTTCTTTTGTCATGTTTGGGGGAATGACCCGACCTAATTCGGTAGTTTAGTAATTAGAGGCTTTTGTGGATAAGTGTGGGTGGGATATTTTTTGGTATTCTTGGAACCTTCATTTTGATTTATCTATCTTATTACTATTTGGTTATCTTTCGCTTTTTATGTTAATTATGCTCTATCAGTTAGGCTAAGGTGGTGGTCTCTAGCCCTCAGTGGGCTTGACATACTCATCAAAATAGTAAGATCAAGAAATTAAGAGTAACCCAGATGATAATCCAAAAAGCAAATACGATAAAGAATATCAAAGAGTAATCATGTTCTTTGCGTCAACCCCAGAACAAGAGTATTTAGCCACTCATGTTTGAATTAAACATAAAAAATAAGTAATTGATCATACCCCAAAATTAATCTTGAAGTAAAGAAGTTCAAAAGAATGTCTAAGAACCATAAAAGAGAGAATTTTATGCTTTTCTGCTGCTGGTATGCTTGAAAAAGTATTTGGGATTGTGATCACATGTTTCTTTTATACTTGGACAAAATTTGGTCAAATTTTGACTACCAACGCGATGCGTTGCTTATCGCATTCCAAGTACTGATGTATCGCATCGACTTTGCATCGATCTAATAGAATTATACTTCAAAAATTTGACAAAGTCAACAATCAGAACGAACAACGCAATGCGTAGACATTATGTCGTGCTACTAGAATTTCCTTATGAAAATTTAACCTAGTCACAAAATATGCAGACCGACGCAACGCGTCGACATCACTTCGCGTCATTGGAATTTCACCACAAATATTCAACCAAATCTCATGAATCTCCTTTTCAGCTGCTTCCTTTTATTCTTGCTCTAGCTCGTCTACATATGCTTTTGGACTCAATGAAAAATGTCTTCCACACCAACATAATTAAGTCCACACCATCAATCACCAATTGCTTCATAATATGCATCTAATTTTCATCCAAATCCATTAGAAATTTACCTTGTATCACTAATCATGTTAGTTAGCTTCGAAACACAATTTTTCTCAAATGTAATAGGATTAACACATTTTTTCTTTCAAAACAAGTCCAAAAATGGGTAGATATCAGTGTTTGGACATGTAAATACGCCCAAGATCATCGCCCCACACGTAAAACTTTATTTGTGATCAAACAATATCAAAAAACACAATCAATTAATCTTCCCATCACAACCTAAAAGTTATGCTAGCACTGGGCACTTACACTTTCTACCGATGACTTTTCGTCTCAAAACATGTTAACAATACTCTTTTACACATGAACCATTTGTTCCGAACCTCATCATCTCAATAGTGACATCCAATTTATTGTCAAACTTAATCAAAGCACTCAATTAAACAACAAATAAGTAATATGGAAGTTTATCCACATGTACCCTCACATCAATAAAGTTTTCCCATATCACTCACAATTTTTCAATATTTATCATGAGGGGAATAACAAAATTCGATCACTCACTATAAACAAAAAATAAATTTCATACATGATAGATAATGAACCATAAGCTTGCCCTTAGTGTAATACTCCACTAATAGTCAGATGTTGAAACGTAGGATCAATTAGGTCTTACATGGTTTTAATGTAGGCTAAAGGACGGGTTGGAACTATTTAGGAAATAGTGACTAATATTCCCTATGTGATTTAATACATCTCATTCTACATCAAAAATCACACTTTATCAAGTCAATTTCCACTTTATTACTTCCAAAAATCATTCACTTCATCCCAACTTTCATTAAGCCCTTAACAAAAACTATGGTAGGAGTATTTTTCTTTTACATCATAATTTGCTTCTCAACTCTTCTTCACACCTTTTTACTGTTAAGCATTCCTGTGATAGCCACCCTCAACTAAAGCTATTTGCCTTGGTTGAGGTGCACAATGTCCAAAATGGATCAGGGCCAAAACAGATTCATTGTAACAAAAACTGCGCTACAAAAACTGAAATTTCTTTCACATTTTGTACAACTCCTAACCATCACAATTTAACACACAATTAATTTTTTCCTTAGGGATTTACTTTACCTTTATCCCACTTCAATTTCACAACCCCTACTCATTTAATCATCTATACTAAAACGCTTAGGGGTTATTGATCAAATCAAGGTCTGTCAAGAAAAGGATTAGGCTACATATGAGTCTACCAAAGAAATTAGGCTGTTGGATCAACGGGGCTAACTAGGGATATGTATAAGGGAAGGTAAATAAAGTCTTTAAAATTCAGCTAACAAAGACATGCCTAAATCACTCCCTACATCCAACTTCCTTTATTTCTCTTTGTAAACACACTGGGAAGGTTCTAGACATTTCTATACATGTAGAATACAAAAAAACACTCTTACACTCATGATGCATGCTAGAAATCAAGTTGGATCCTTAAGGTTCCCAATCTTATTCTTTGACAAATTAAACATTAAGCCAATAAAATCACATTACACCTATTGAGATGTAACATCTAAAAATAACTCATTATTTTCCTTTTGTTTCAAAACAACTTCATTTATAGTCAAAAACAAATCTAGCCCAACACAAAGAATTTCTCAAAAATCGCAATCAGATTCTTATCACTTCTCAACTTCTATAGACTACCTCCCCTTAAGGCGGTCGTCAACCATCTATCATAGGAGAGAGAAATTAACTATGATTATTTATTTCAAATTGATAACGAGGGCAAAAATAAATAATTTAAACTATCATTTACCAAAGAGGACAAAAATAAATAAAAGAAAACACTTTAATACTAAAAGTAAACTGCGAAAATTGCCTTAGAGGGCAAATTGCAACAATCCAAACTTTAAACTTACTAACTATTATAGACCTAAATTTCTGAATAGCTAGAAAATCATCCAAACAAAATAGAAAAAATAAAATTGTTCTAACCAAAACATAAACAAAGGAAAGCGAAAGGAATAAGAAATTCCACCACCCCACACTTTAAATAAATCACCATCCAGTGTTACCAAATAAGTCTATGGTAAGGTGGCGTCGTACTCCTTGATCAGTCAAATAGCACTATCGCCATCATGTCATCATCAACATCCTCATTATCCCCATAATCATCACCTGTATCACCATCATTAGATTGTTCTTCCTTTTCTAACTCATCATCAGAATAGCGTAACCACCCCTTCTCATCCATAGGGACATCATCCTCAACTGGCTAATCAAAATTGGGGCCTATCTGTATTATGGTCTAGGCATGACGCTCGAGTGGTTCGTCCCACTCTACATCTTTAATATCCTTATGGGTGGATGAACATCCCCAATACTCAGCTGCAGCATCGTAAGCCCATACATTCGAGCGATTATCTCATCATTTCGAGCCTGATGCTCGGGCACAGTCAATATAGCACCATAAGGGGCAGGCCCCTTAGTTTGAGATAAATCCTGCAGTCTACGAATAAATGGTGGTCTATAATCAACATCCTCCTCAGGTACACCCTTCTGCCATAGAAACTTAGTCAATAACCCACCAAAAACATACCGATGACCACCCAAAAACCTAGCTTTCCTTATGGTGGAGAAGATAATTGCGCCGACATTCAACTTAATATCTACGCACATAAAGTCATAAATGAGACACACCCTGTTGCGCGTCACCTCTGTCATACACATCCATGGATGAGGCAAACATATATAATTCTATCTTGTAAGAGTGCTTCCTTATTCATGTAGGAAAAAGAAAATGAAACGTGAGTGCCACCCTCCTTATGACGAATCCACTAGGCAGTTGAACGAGTACCACATAAGAGATGACAAATATCTTTGTATGGTTGCTGAATATTCAGTCTTTTTAATGGCTTAGCATCCACTAAAGGCATACCTAGTAGTTCGTTCAAAGTGTTGGCAATAAAAGTAACCACCCGACCCCTTATCTAAACTTTAGCATCCTTGTTTTACGGCTTCTAATTAGCATAAAAATCCCACACAAGAATCAGATTGATATTAGATGGCCGTTCGAATAAGAAGGTCATGTGTAGTGCCTTAATTCGGTGCACCATACTTGGGTACTCCTACAGAAAGCTGACACTGTCAATGAACTGGTCCACCGAATACTTAGACTCCTTGTGTTGGGAATACCATTTCTTCCCTGCATCCACAACTACTTTTGTGCCATACCTTCAGGATTAACCCTTTGGAATAGGTGGGGCTGGGGGTAGATGGTCAGCATGTCTACTTCTTTTTCGTTCGGATTCAGAAAAACTGCTCACATTCATTCCTTTACTCTTTTGTTGCCGACTAGACATTGTACCTGTTAATTACAATAGTCAGCAAATACATCAACCACACACCTTGGGTGAAATAACAAATACTAAGTGTGAAATCCACCCCACAATTAGTTGTTAGCACAGGTACACAAGTAAGTGAATCAGGGTACTCAGACTTCCCCTTTTCAGCATACAATCACCATAGTCAATCCGCCAATATCAAACAAAAATGCATCTCATAGAAGTGGAAATTCAAAGACTTATCATAATAACTTAACAGATTAACAACTTTATTACCACTTTATTGACCCTAGTATATTTAGCATGTCAAACATAGGCACATATATATTTCACACCAATCAATTTTCTATAGCTATCACTAAGATCGTGTTCGTACTTCTTTCAAACGGCTTCAAATTACTTTCCAAAAAATCCACACTTAAATTTGATGTCTAATTTTACCGGTCTCGATACAATTGTTCACCTATTATCGTATTATATCAAGTATTCAAAAAATTTTAGTGCCATAACACAACCTCAAATTCTATCACATGGGCATATGATATGCCAAAGAGATTCTAATAGAAGAAATCAATTTTATTCACCCAAATAAGCCGATAACTTCTACTTAATCAAAGTACATATTTATTAAACATTTAACTCCCATGAATAAAGATCTTTAAAACTCACATACGTAAATTTATTAACCAAGAAACTCATGTTATCAGCTAGTACATTCGAGAACATCAAAAGTTGAGGACTTACCTTAATCTTGGTTAAGAGGATGAAGATGAAACTTGTAAATTTACTAATTTGGAACACACTTAAAGAAATTTAGTAATGGAGTTAAATAAAATTAGGGCGGCAGCTAGGGTTTTAGGAAGATGGTGGGTGAGGGGAGATTGGTATATATATAGAGGAGGGAAATTAGGGATCAGTTTAGGGTTAAATTCACCCTGCAAGGGGCAAGCGATGTGACATATCAACAATCGCGTTGATGCGAATGATGAGATGCGTCATGTTCGCATCGTTACACTTGAATTAGCATATAAATATTTTCTAAGTGTAAGTTGAGTGACCAATGATGTGACACAATGGATATCGTGTTGACAAAACTGATACGATGCATCGAGTTCATGTCATGCCACTGGAAATTGCCTGAAATTTTTTTCTAGGTATGGGCAAAGGCTTAGCAACGCAACGCATCAAGTTAGCATTGGTCCACTAGAAATTATATCTGAAAAATTTTCTAATGCAAAATTTTCCACTTTGGGGGAATCTTTTATTCCCCCTTAACTTTTTCACCATCTTAACATTTATCTAACTTACTCAAAGACCATAGTTCACCCCTTTCTCATCTTTCTCATCTCCATCGAATTCCTTCACTAAATTTCTCATTCCTGTACGTCAACAAAAACAACAAACTACGTAAGAAAAAGTGGATTGCCTCCTGCCAAGCGCCTTAGTTTTGGTCGTGGCACGACTCATTTTTTTGTATTTTTGCTATGTTTTTCTTTCCTAACAACTAAAAAAAATGGAACTACTTTTATTACATTATATTTATGGGTTGCCTTCCACACAGGGCCTTATTTTATGTCGTGGCATGACTCAATTCAGCCTCACTCAACTGTCAAGGTGATGGACACATTGTGTTTATCTTTATGATTTGCCCAATAATGCTCTACACGTTGTTCGTTCACCAAAAATATTTCAGTCTTCTCTTTATTCCATAGTTCAACAGCTCCATGAGTCGTCATTTGCACTACCTCAAATGGCCCAGACCACTTTCATTATAACATACCAGGAAACAACTTTAACCTTGAGTTGAACAACATAATAAGTTGTTCGAGTTCAAATACTCTATCAAGAATTTGCTTGTCATGTCACCTTTTATTCTTATTTCTGTATAGTTTGGCATTCTCGTAACTGTGGAGATGAAATTCATTTAGTTCAGTAAGCTATAACAATCTCTTTTCTCCCGCGGTCTTTATATCAAGATTCAGCTTCTTCACAGACCAATAAGCTTGATGTTCTATCTCTACAGGAAAATGGCAAGATTTACCATAAACCAAGAAATATGGGGAGGTTCCTATCGGCATCTTATAAGCTGTCTTGTATGCCCACAATGCATCATCTAGCTTTTTGGCCCAATCCTTTAATTGCCCATTGAGGGTCTTCTACAGTTTTTGCTTTATCTCCTGGTTGGAGACCTAAACTTGTCCACTCATTTGTGGATGATACGCAGCAGCCACCTTGTGCCTAACACCATATTTAGCCAAAATATTCTTAAACCAAGTGTTAATAAATTGCGTTTCTCCATCACTGATTAGAGCTCCAGGAGTTCTAAATTGGGAAAATATTTGCTTTTTCATGAACTTTAGTACTACTCTCGTATCACTAGTAGGACAAGTTGTAGCTTTTGCCCATTTAGATACATAATCAACTGCCACTAGAATGTACAAGTTGTCATTGGATGGTGGGAATGGTCCCATAAAATTAATTCCCCAAACATCAAATACTTCAACTTCAAGAATATTATTTAGGGGCATCTCATGATACCTTGAAATCGTACCTAACCTCTGGTATTGATCACAGCTCTTCACGAATGCCTCTGCATCTCGAAACAAGGTAGTCCAAAAGAAACTGGATAGCAAAACTTTCCTGGCTGTTCTTTCACCCCCATGATGGCCACCATAAGGAGATGAATGACACTTTTGTAACAGTTGTGTGAATTTAGCTTGTAAAACATATCTACGTATAATTCCATCAAAACCCTGCTTGAACAGATATGGCTCATCCCATATGTACGCATGAGAATCATAGAGCAATTTCTTTCTTTATTGAATAGTATCTTAAGAAGGGTAAAAGCCACTACCCAACAAATTCACAATATTCGCATACCAAGGAACTTCACATAGATCTATAGACAATAAGTTTTCACCCAAGAACTCTTCTCAAATTCAGAGAAAGTAATCAACCATATGATCATGATTCTCCAACCTTGATAAATGGTTTGCAACTTGATTTTCTGCTCCCTTTCGATCACGAACCTCTAGGTCAAATTCTTGCAGTAACAGAATCCACTTGATTAATTATGGCTTTGCATCCTTTTTATTGAATAAATATTTAATGGCAACATATACTGTATGAACAATAACTTTGGTTCCCTCCAAATATGCTCTAAATTTATCGAATGCATAAACCACCGCTAACATCTCCTTTTCAGTGACTGTATAATTCATTTGGTCTTTATTTAAGACCTTACTAGCATAATAAATAGAGTGAAATATGTATTTTATCTTCCCCAACACTGCTCTAACCACCATGTCACTGGCATCACACATTAATTCAAATGGCAACTCCCAATCTGGAGAAATCAAAACAGGAGCTTCTATTAGCTTCTTTTTTAGCTTCTCAAAGGCTTCTTGACAATATGACCTAAAATTAAACTTGGCCTCTTTTTCTAAAAATTTAGACATTAGGCTTGTAATCTTTGAAAAATCCTGAATAAAATACCTATAGAACCCTACATGCCCAAAAAACATCGCACTCCCTTGACTGTTACTGGATGTGGCAGCTTTTCACTCAATTGAATTTCAACTCTATCTACTTCCAGTCCTTTACATGACACTTTATGTCCAAGGACTATTCCTTCCATCACCAAAAGGTGGCACTTTTCCTAGTTCAACACCAAATTTGTCTCTTCATATCGAGCTAGGACTCGATCTAAATTCTGCAAGCATTCATCAAAAGAATTATCATAAACAGATAAATCACCCATAAATACCTCGACAAATTCTTCAACCATATCTAGAATATTGCCATCATGCATTTGTAAAACATTATAGGTGTATTGCAGAGGCCAAAAGGCATGTGTTTGAATGCATAAGTGCCATATGGACATGTAAAAGTCATCTTCTCTTGATCCTCTGGTGCAATGGTGATATAATTATATCCCTAGTAACCCTTAAGAAAATAATAATACTCTTGCCCAACCAACCTATCCAACATCTGATCTATGAACGGAATAGGATAGTAGTCCTTACTTGTGGTTATATTTAGTATCCGTTAATCAATACATATTATCCATGCAATCACCATGAGAGTGGGAATTAGCTCATTTGCTTCATTAGTAACTACGATCATCCCACTTTTCTTAGGGACGCAATGTTTTGGGCTTACCCATTTACTGTCTGAAATTGGATAAACAATTCCATTGTCGAGCTACTTAATGACCTTTTTTTTGCACCACATCTTTCATCACTGGATTTAACCTACATTGTTGCTGCACCCTTGGTTTGAAACCTTCTTCTATATGTATTTTGTGCATGAAAAAATCTGGATTTATTCTTGTAACGTCAGATATCTGTGACCTAATTACCTTTTTTCTTATTTTCAGGACTTTCATTGCTTCCTTTATTTGCATATCAGATAAGCCTGCAGACAAAATAACAGGCAAGGTATCATTGTCACCAAGGTAAACACATTTAAAGTTAGGAGGAAGAACCTTAAGCTCCAATTTTGGAGCTTCATCAATTGAAGCTTTGGGAGATAGCCCATATGGCCTATTTAAAGTCTCAAAAGGCAACTTTTTTATATCAATAACCACTGAATTCATGACTTGAATTAACGCCAATGCCCCCACATCTTCATAAAGATCACGACCCACCAAGGCTCACTCTAATGGATCATCTAACAATAAAAACCTCTAATTAGACTCAAGATCTATAACTGACATAACAGACAACTCCTCATATATAGCTGGCAATTTTAGTGCCTTGTACACATAAAAAAACTCTACTTTGTTATGCGCTCTCATTGTCATCTTCCCTGCTCCTACACCAATTATTACTGTTCTATGGCTAAGAAGGGCTATCTCAAAATAAATGGAACAACCGGACTAGCTTCAAATTCAAGAATCACATAGTCCATTGGTGATACCACTTCAACTAAGACATCTTCAATAATTCCATCCGACCTAGCAAGGTACCTATCTGCCAACTGTAAAAACAATAGTAGTGTGTTTGGGACTCCCAAGACTCATCTTTCGGTACCTAGATGTGGGCATAATATTTATGCTAGCTCTTGTGTCACACAATCGAAAAGCACTGATGGTTTTCCCAATAGTGATCTGTAAAGTAAAAGTACCTGGATCCTTTAGCTTCGTGGGTAGTTTGTTTTGTATCTTGGATGTGCACTCCTCAGTAAGTGCAACTGTAGCATACTCTATCAGTCAGTTCTTGTTCATTGATATGCCTAAATTATAACTTTCTTACAAAAGTATAAGCGGTCGCTTACAAATATAGAACCCAACTGGGATGGGTGTTGAATCCTACAGGGAATACTGTGTTCACTAAGTATTGTGACTGTTATTAGATTGTTGATCTAAGGTTCCAGAGTAAAAAGGTATTTTTTGATATGTTAATAATATTCTTTGATTCTTGTATCACACAGCGGTCCAGCAAATGAGAGTTAATGCAAGTGTAATTTCAATGAAAATAAGTTAACTAGAGTTATGGTCACCAAGATGTTCAAACAGTTAGGGTTGTAAACTTGTGCTTGAATTCTAACTTATAATTTCAATTGTAAGAAGTATTGAATTCTAAGAATTACCCACTTATTTCTCAACCTAATAGGTATTTTACTCTTTTCTTCTTTCAATCTTAAAGAATCCATGTATCATTCAATACAACACTCGTGAGGGTTGATCCTGATAGGGCATTAACCCTTGACCCAAAGAGTAAAGGTATGGATTTCATGTGAATCACCTCTTTTCCCAGCATCTACTTTCTTGTCAAACAAGTGGTGTTCATGGGCTCACTTCTCAAGTTTGCAACCAAGAGATGTCAGAATAATGAAGAGAGATCCGTGAAATTTAGATAGATGTTAGAAATTAAATGGATTCTCAACCCTAAATAGCTCTCTACATTAATGCTCCTTTAACCCCAGTTATGAGAGTTTAGCTACTCATCTCCACATAAGATATCAAAGATATATTGATGTTCATAAATGACTTCAAGAGAGTGCTTACAAATGTTACAATATTATTCTTCTCAATCTTTAATGAAAAACATAGAGAATAATGATAAAATCTTAATTTCTAGCTTCAAATATCAATGAAAAGTGTTACACAACAGTCAATAAAGAAGAAACTATAAAACTACTGTCAAAAGATGTAGAATAAAATACAATACTTTGTGTTTATATGATTCTAGAACTGGGGTTTTAAAATTTAAACTCGAAGTAGCCGTTTTACGTTCGACGGATGGATTATTGTGGCTGCCATTTCAGTTCTGCTGTATCTGCCTGAGCCTATCTAAACTCCACCATGAACTTGGCGAAATTCGAAATGGACACTATCCAATTAAAAGCAGTTGGGTCGGATAAGAATAAACTATTCAACACTTTTAATCAATTCGATTCGACCCACTAAATTAGGGTTAAGTGCGATGGTTCAAGAGACGGTCCATCGCATGTGTGATGGTATGTCGAGCGACCCATTGCCCTTTTCGTTACACTCACCTTGCAGGTCATTAGTGACGGTTGGGCCGACTATCCACCAAGCTTGGAACGATCTATCAATCAACCCGTCATTGATTTTCTAGTATCCTAGTTTTTGGAATTTGCTACGATGTTTGCCACGATGGCCTGTAGAGTCTTTGATGGTCCATTAGATAATTTGTTGGTCTCTTTAAACTCTTTCATCTTCTGTTTTCCTGCACTGTGATAACTGCACACTTACACAAACCCCTCAGCTTGAAAAAACAACTAAATAACCTAAACTAATATTTTACAACACACAATGTGGGTTGTCTCCCACTAGCGCATGATTTATTGTCGTGACACAACTCAGTTATCTTGATTACTCAGACTTCATCGAGATAGATTGATGCAATTCTCTTCATCGAGTCTGTTAGACCGATACATAGTTTTAAATGCTGGCCATCAACCTTGAAAACACTTCTGTCTTCATTTGCGAGTTCCACTACTCCAAATAAGTAGACTTGGTTAACTCTAAATGGGTCAGACCATTTGGACTTAAGCTTTCCTGGAAAAAGCTTGAGTTGGTAGTTGAAGAGTAGCAAGAAGTCACCTTTCTAAAAATCCCGCTTTTTAATTCTACGGTCATGGTACTTCTTCATTCTTTCCTTGTATAGATCAGCTCGATCATAAGCTCCAATATGGAACTCGTCCATCTCATTCAGCTGTCCCAGTCTCATATTCGCTACCTCATTCCAATTCAAGTTAAGCCACTTCAATACCCACAACTCTTTATGCTCTAGCTCAATCGGCTAATGACACACCTTGCCATAAACTAATAGGTATGGCGACATTCCAATTAGTGTCTAAAATTCCATTTGATATGCACATAACGTATCGTCTAGCTTCCTAGATCAATCCTTCCTGCTAGCATGTACAGTCTTTGAAAGAATAGCTTTGATTTCCTGATTAGATATTTCTATCTGCCCACTGGTTTATGGGTGGTATGGTGTAGCCACTTTATGCTGCTTAACTCCGTATTTTGCCAAGATAGCTCTGAACATCTTATTGGAAAAGTGTGATCCTCTACCGCTGAAGATGGTACGTGGTACCCCAAAGTAAGAGAAGATGTTTTTCCTCAAGAATGCAATAACTCTCTTCCCTTTATTATCTGCTAGAGCCACTGCCTCATCCCATTTTGACACGTTGTCAACAACCACTAATATGTACTTCATCCCAAATAATCTCGCGAAGGGCCCCATGAAATCAATGCCCAGACATCAAATAATTCTACCTCCAACATTTTAGACATTGGCATCTCATTATGCTTTGAGATGGACCCTTGCCTTTGAAATTAGTCATACCTCTTCACGAACTCGTAGGCATCTTTGAACAAAGAGGGCCAATAGTAGACACTCTGAAGCACTTTCCTTGCAGTCCGATCACCTGCATGGTGACCTCCAACTGGGGAAGCATGACTCTCTTCAAGTATACTCAACATATCAACTTCTAGAACACACCATCTAATAATACCATCCACACATAGCCAAAAAAGATGCAGCTCATTCCAGAAGTAATGGGTCACATAATGGAGAAACTTTTTCCTTTGATGAAAGGAAAGATTCTATGGTATGACCTCGCTCACCATATAATTTGCGAAATCAGCATACCAAGGTATTTTGTCCATAGCAACAACCAAGATTTCCTCATCTGTAAATGCATCATTGATCTTAAATTTATCTCTAGCTGCATGCTTGCCTTCCAGCCTAGACAGATGATCCTCCACTTGATTTTTACAACCCTTTCTATCCTTAACTTCAAAGTCAAATTCTTGAAGTAGCAGTATCCATCTGATCAACCTTGGTTTTGCATCCTTTTTGATCATTAAATATCTCAAGGTTGCATGGATGGTGTAGACCACCACCTTGGTTCCTAGAAAGTAAGTTCAGAACTTCTCAAATGCATAGACTACTGCAAGAAGTTCCTGTTCTGTGATGGTGTAGTTCTTTTGAGCAATATTCAGAGCTTTGCTGGCAAAATAGATTGGATGAAACAATTTGTCTTTCTTTTGTCTCAGCACAGCTCCAAGGGCAACACCGCTTGCATCACACATGATCTCAAATGGTTTTGACCAATACGGTTCATGAATAATAGAAGCATCAACCAGCTTCCCTTTAAGGAATTCAAATGCCTTCAAGCAATCATCATCAAAGGAGAATTTGCCTTTATTCTCAAAAAGTTTTCAAAGGGTATTTGCAATCTTTAAGAAGTCCTTTATAAACCTCCTATAGAAGCCAGCATGACCAAGAAAACTAAGCACACCCTTCACTGAAATAGCAGGTGGAAGATTTTCTATAACCTTAAATTTAGCTTAATCAACATCAATCCCCTTTGATAAAATTTTGTGTTTGAAAATAATGCCCTCCTTTACCATGAAGTGGCATTTCTCCCAATTAAGCACAATATTGAACTCCTCACACCGCTGCAAGGTCCTACTCAGATTTACCAAACATAGCTCAAACAAATCTCCTACCATAAAAAAATTATCCATAAATACCTCCAAGGTGTCTTCAACCATATCTGAGAAAGTAGACATCATGCACCATTGAAAGGTAGTGGGTGCATTACACAATCCAAATAACATCCTGTTAAATGCAAAAGTACCATATGGGATAGTGAATGTCATTTTATCCTGATTCTTCGAGGCTATAGAAATGTAATTGTAACCAGAATAACCATCCAAGAAACTATACCAACCTCTTCCCACCAACTGATCAAGCATTTGATCCATGAAAGGCACTGGGAAGTGGTCCTTCAATGTCAACGAGTTGAGGTTTCTATAATCCATACACACCTTCCATCCGGTAATAGGCCTGAGTGGAATCAACACGTTCTTCTTGTTAGACATCAGTGTACCCCCTTTTTTAGGCATGCACTAAACAGGACTTACCTACTTACTATCTGAGATAGGGTATACCACTACTGCATCTAGCCACTTGATGATTTCTTTATTCACCACCTCTTGCATTAGTGTGTTTAGATGATGCTGATGCTCAATAGTCGAGACACAATTCTTCTCTAGATGGATTTTATGTGTGTATATACCAGGAGGAATACCGGTAATGTCTGCAATCGTCCAACCAATAGCCCTCTTATATCTAATAAGAATAGACATAAGGGCTTCCATCTGTTGTTCACCTAAGTCAGCTGTAATAATAACAACTAGTGTATTTCCGCTGCCCAGTAGCACATACCTCAAATAATCGGGCAATTTTTTAAGCTCCAAAGTAGTTGGCTCTTTAATAGATGGCTTGGATGGTGGATTTGGATGATTTTTCAAGTCCAAATCCAGCTTCTTGGGTGCATAAGAATAAGAACCCATGCCTATCAAGGCACATACAGTCTCCTCATAATCCTCAATACCATCTTGATCAAAATTCATTAATACAACAAATAAAGTCTCCAGAACAAATTTTTCCTCTATAGGTACTTTCTACTACTCCTCATAATAACATCCACAATTGAAAATACGCTCATATCTTTGTGCTATTTGAAGGACTGGCATACATCGAATCAAAATACTTTATCATTCCGCCTGAATAGTAGCTTATTTGACTTTAGATCAGTAAGTACACTCCCAGTTATGAGGAAAGGTCTACCAAAGATTATGGGCACCTTAAAGTCCACCTCACAATTGAGAATAAAAAAATCAGTAGGAAATATGAAATTGGCCAGCTTAACTAATACATCATATAGAATCCCTATGGGTGACTTTATGGACCTGTCTTCCATAACTAATCTCATGTTCATAGGAGTAGGATCCCCCAACCCCAGTTTCTTATATATAGCAAACGACATCAAGTTTATACTGGCTCCCAAATCACATAGAGCTATTGTGAAATCAAGAGGCCCAATAATACACGAGATAGTAAATGCTCTCGGGTCTTTCTTCTTTTGCACCAATGACCTTGTGGAAATAGCACCACAATGATAGAGATTGTCCACCATCTCATTAGTAACTATCCGCTATTTTATAAGAATCATGAACTTTACGTACCCGGGCATTTGCTCTAATGCCTCCACCAATGGCAAATTGATTGTCAACTGCTTAAGAATGGTCATAAAATTGCCAAACTTTGTATGATTAGCCTTCTTTTTGAACCGATGGGGAAATAAAGGAGGTGGTTGTTGGAGATAGTAACCACCACTTCAGTCTCCTTTCCTTTGCTCTTCTCTAACTTATCACCCTACCGATGCTTGGATGGTGTATTATCAATAACTTTCTCTAGTTTCTTAGACTCCACTGGATAACTTTCTTCATGCTCAATATTTTCTTCAGTTACGTCTTCAATCCCAGCGCTGCCCACTGATGGGCCTGGTAATACTTTACCACTTCGTGTGGTAATAGCCATCTAGGAGCCATTATTTAAGGGTTTTGAACTGTATCACTTGGCAGAGTTCCGCTCTTTTTCTAATTCAATGTTGCTGAAAATTAGCTCATTTGCTTCTCCAATTGTTTCATAGAGGTAGAGTGTGAGTTTACCAATTGACTCATGGAAGACAAATTACTCTTCATAGTAGTCATCCAGAGTTGGTAGTCTCAACTCCCTTTAATAATTTCTCCATCATGTCCTCCATGGACATCTTTCTATATCTAGTTACAGTATAATCTCTGCTTCTAGGAGGTACATATAGTCCACCCCTATCATTTTTACTCTTCCAGTACCCTTGATCTCTATCTTTGTAACCAACTTTATGGTAATAGTTCCCACCTTGATTTCCTTGGCTATTGCCTCGGATACCCCCTAATTAGTTAGATAGTTTGCCTCTTCTTTTGAATCAGGATTAGTTCTCTTCCCTAAGATACAATAGCTTTCACCTTCTCCATTTTTCTAGAAAATAGATGCTTAGTCAGCAAATCCATCTATGTCTTTAAATATGGCATATCCTTGTCACGTTCTTCCTATTTCTTGCGTTACTCTACAGTCATACTACCAAACACAGTAGGGCTTGCTGCCATAGAATCCCTGGTATGCCAAGCTCTACTCTATTTTGTCATTCGATCAAGCATTTCCAAAGCCTATGGAAAAGTAACGTCAACAAACGACCCTCCTGCAGCATTATCCACGACTTGCTTCGTAATAGAGTTCAAAGCCCTACAAAAAGTCTCTATCAAATGAATATCAATAATGTTATGGTTCGAGCATTACATCATCTTATTTTTAAACCTCCTCCAAGTCTCATAAAGAGCTTTAGTGGGAAGCTATCGGAAGTTACTGATTTCATCCCTCAACTGTACCCTTCTGGAGGGTGGAAAGAACCATTCTATAAAAGCCTCTTTCAGCTGCCTCTAGTTGATTATAGAGTTGGGAGTCAGTTCATTTATCCATAGTGTTGCCTCCCTGGACAGACACAATGGAAGTAAATGCAGGTATATAGCATTCTGACCCAATCTTGGATTATCAAAAGACATGCAAATGGTGATAAATTAGGAATACGACGCTCAGACTGAGTAGCTACCAATTATGCTAACATGTGAATAGACTGACGAAACTCAACATTTGTGAATTTAGCCTGAGGAGTTTGAGATGGACTAGAGGGAATTGGTGGAACTCCAGAACAATTCAGAACTGGACTACTAGATCGGGTATGGATACCATAAGAAGCGCGTATCCCATCAACATTGTCCCCAATTAGAATAGAGGAGTTTTTATGAACTTTAGATCATCAAGGCATGATTTGAAAAAGTGAACAAATGGGAATTAGAAAAGAATTCAGGACTTAGACTCCACATTTTAAAAATAGAATACAGGAAAGTGAAACATTCCTAGATACCTTGTAGCCTCTCCCTTATGAGTGTGGCGTGCTAAACACCCTTAAAATAGACTCTACTCGATATGGATTTGTGGACTCCCAATTGACCATGAACTTAGGGCTCTGATACCAATATGACATGACACGAATTAGGGTCTAGTCAGTTCTGGTGCCTCAAGTCTAACGGGACCGGAGACCACCACCAATACCCAACCATAACCGCCCAACACCCTATTTCAGATAAATTTTAAATAAATAATAAGATAAAACAATTAATACTCAAAGAATAGAGTCAATAACCGTAACGAACCAATAATACAATTAAATATCCAACCAATGTCAGCCTCAATACCAATACTAATGCCAAGGCTGACATGAATATCGATACCGCCTATGCCCATATTAGTCACACAAAGCCTCTAATCAAAAACAAAGAATATTTGATTTGGATATGCCCCCGACCCATAGCCAAAACCAAAGTTCAAGAAATAACCAAAAGTATGAAATAATATTCATAACATGAAATGGAGTCTTACAGAGTATGGAAGCTCACCACTTTAGTCCAACACAAGTTATTCCCGAACCCAAGATCACTAAGCAGGAGGAGTAGTATGGCTGGTTCCTATATCGCATCGGGATACATTGCTCGAAGATGGCTTTGCGGGTGAACACTAGTATATACTCAAGAATAAGGATAAAATATAACCATCATTTAAAACTTAAATAAATAACCATATGCAATCACATACATATATACATATAAATACAATAACGAGAAAGAAAACTGAGTTTAGCATGTATTTAAAACTTTAAATTGGGTTGTATAGCTTTACCGTCCTAAAATTACCCACAGGCTATATCGGTATAATGTTACCATCTGAATGGGGCCCAGTGCGTGTAGCCATACGAACTAGAGATATCATAGGGTTAGGGGATTCCCATACACCCTTCTCCCTCTATGATACATATATACGATTATAAACTTAGGGGATTCTTGTGTACTCCACAAGTATATGGTTACCATGAATAACCCTTAAGTCGGTAAGTATGAGTTTCCAGTGTCCGTCCATTCGACTCACACCTTTATGGTTAGCTATCACAACCTGCCACTATTTCCCATTTAAAACCTTTAGCACATAACCAAACCACCAATTCCAGAGTTAATAAAGTTTTATCATCATACCGACAATAGCTTGCAAACAAAGTCATTAACAAAACCTTAGGGGATTCCCATGCACCCCACAAGTATTCCAATTAAACCAAGACATGGACACCAAGGCCTTTTTAATCTATTAAAACCAATTTATGTTTCATTACCATCTTATGCAATGCAATGTTTTCAATAAATGTCAAACTATTTGAGAAAAACATTCTCATAGTCATTTTAACAAATATGTTGAGGGCATAGAGTTTCCAAAACCAAAACTAAGAACAAATTACCCACTCCCATGAAACCACATGTTCAAACCAACATTATAACTTAAAAAACCACAAATAGAACATAAGAATAAAATATCCAACTATTCATAACCGAAACGCCCAACATATATTTCAATTCCAACACAAACCCACAATTATGCCATAAAAGCCATTAAGTAAAACATGCTTTTAGTTTGAACTAACAATGAGGGAGGATTAACATGCCTTAGAAGCCAAAGAAAACAGAGAGAACCACCCTTAAAAGCCCCAATTGATCACCTTGAAGAAAACCCTAGCCTTTCTTAAACTAAGAGCCTTGAGAGAGATTTGGGAGTGTTTTTAGTGTTTTTAATTGAGAATCCTAGGGTAAATAAATTCCCAAGAGTGATTTAAGTCATGGGTTTAAAAGAGTTTAAGAGGGGAAATGTCTAGAATACCCCTAACTTAAACTATAAAAATCACCATAGGACGGTACAACAATCCCCAACTCGTACTCACAACATACGAGTGGTACCTACCACTCGTACCCCAGGCAGAATATTGGACATCACACACTATCCACCATACGAATCCTCTTGCCTAAGCCATACCTATATCATATGACTAGTACTCATAAATCCTATCTAAGATAGGATCAAAGGGGTTGGACACTGGACAACATACGAATTGGCCTATACCACTCATACCATCTTTGTATGACCCTTAGATGTCCATTCATACCTTGGACAGTAAACAACAAAAGCCACACTGAGTAACATAGGACATCATACAACAAGTAAGCTTAAGTAAGCTTACAACAAGTAAGCTTAAGTCGTATGATGTCCAAAGAGTTCAAAACTCAAAAATTTTCTAAGGATCAAAACCCTGAGTATTTTAAAATCCTTACTTCTCTTCTCTCAAACTACTAAAGAAATAGAAAACTAGGGTTCATAAGGTAAACTCCAAGCTTCAAACTCTAGATTTCTTTTAAATTCTTGTATATTTCATCCATCATTCTAACTTTATTTTATATAAAGGCATATATTTAATCATTATTCATGTGAATTAAATTATTGGGTTTGAAATTTTGGTTGAGAGTTTTTGGTTGTTTACTATTAGAATGGTTTGTCCATGCTTTAAACATACCATTCATATTTGATAAATATTTCTTGGGATGCAATGAGCGTACTTTTATTGGAATTCAGAATGGGGAACATGGGTTTCCCCAATTTGTTGAACTTTGGCTTAATAATGGTAATAACCTCAACCCACCTTCATGAACTTTGGTTTTAAATATTGAATTCGCATGGTTTAACTCATTTTTGAAACTATTACATTACATTAATGGACAAATGGATAAAAATGGATTGAAAGGCCTCCATAGTTTTGGATTTTAAAAAGGAATCTAAGTAGTTAAATTGGTTAATTAGATGGGAATGACATAATTTGATTTGCAAGCATAATTGGTATGACAATACCAAATAGTAAATACAGTAATAAATAACTCCTAGGTAAATGGTTGGGATTATGTGCAAATATTTTAATTTGCACTTAAATGGGGTTGTGTAGCTCACCGTGAAGGTAGAGGTCCCGTGGAAACAAATACTGGAAACCATGTTTTCCAGTATGGCGGTTAATATGACTGTGTTCTTAGTTCACACATTATATTTTCGTGCAACTAACATGCGCTGGAACACTTTTGTTAGGGGAAGATGAACCCATGTAGCCCATAGGTGATCTTGAGATGGACAAAACTATACAGTCCAGGTTAATGGTTTTAAACTCTTATGTTCATGACTTTTTACCCTATCCTGATATCTTTTATATATATATATATCTTATATATAAAGATGAAACTTATAAATTTACCAATTTGGAACACACTTAAAGAAATTTAGTAATGGAGTTAAAGGAAATTTGGGCGGAAACTAGGGTTTTAGGAGGATGGTGGATTAGGGGATATTGGTATATATAGAGAGAAGGGAAACGAGCGATCAGTTTAGGGTTAAATTCACCCTGCAAGGGGCAAGCAAGGTGACATATCAACAATCGTGTTGATGTGAATGACACAATGTGTTATGTTCACATCATTACACTGGAATTAGCAAAAAATATTTTCTAAGTGTAAGCTGAGTGACCACCGATGCGATGCGATGGATATCGCGTTGACAAAACTGATGCGATGCATCGAGTTCATGTCGTGTCACTAGAAATTGCCTCAAAATTTTTTTTATAGGTGTGGGCACTGGGTATCTACGTGATGCATCAAGTTAGCATTGGTCCACTGGAAATTGTATCCAAAAAAATTTCTAAGGCAAAATTTTCCACTTTGGGGGAATCTTTTATCCCCCCTTACCTTTTTCACCATCTTAACATTTATCTAACTTTCTCAAAGACTATAGTACATCCCCTTCACATCTTCTTTATCTCCACCAACTTCCTTCACCAAATTTCTCATTCCTGCACGTCAACAAAAACAACAAACTACGTAAGAAAAAGTGGGTTTCCTCCCACCAAGTGCCTTACTTTTGGTCGTGGCACGACTCATTTTTTGTATTTTTGCTATATTTTTCTTTACTAACAACTAAAACAAAAAGGAACTACTTTTATTACATTACTTTTATGGGTTGCCTCGCATACATCGCCTTATTTTACGTCGTGGAACTACTCAATTCAGCCTCACTCATCTGCCAAGGTAATGGACACATTGTGCTTATCTTCATGATTTGGCCAATAATGCTTTACACGTTGTTCATTCACCAAAAAAATTTTAGACTTCTCCTTATTCCGCAGTTCAACAGTTCCATGAGTCGTCATTCGCACTACCTCAAATTGTCCAGACCACTTTGATTGCAGCTTACCAGGAAACAACTTTAACCTTGAGTTGAACAACAAAATAAGTTGTCTGGGTCCAAACACTCTGTAATGAATTTTCTTGTCATGCCACCTTTTAGTTTTCTTTTTCTATAGTTTAGCATTCTCATAAGTGTGGAGATGAAATTCATCTAGTTCAGCGAGCTATAACAATCTCTTTTCTCCCGTGGTCTTCATATCAAGATTCATCTTCTTCACAGATCAATAAGCTTGATGTTCTATCTCTATAGGCAAATGAAAAGATTTATCATAAACCAAGAAATATAGGGATGTCCCGATGGGCATCTTATAAGTTGTTTTGTACGGCCACAATGCATCATCTAGCTTCTCGGCCCAATCCTTCCATTGCCCATTAAGAGTTTTCTACAGTTTTTGCTTTATCTCCTGGTTGGAGACCTCAACTTGTCCACTTATTTGTGGATGATACGCAGCCGCCACCTTGATCCTAACACTATATTTTGACAAAAGATTCTTAAGCCAAGTGTTAATAAATTGCGTTCCTCCATCACTGATTATAGCTCTTGGAGTGCCAAACTGGGAAAATATTTTCTTATTCACGAACTTCAGCACTACTCTCGTATCATTAGTAGGACAATGTTTAGCTTCGGCCCATTTAGATACATAATCAACTGCAACTAGAATGTACAAGTTGCCATTGTATGGTGGGAATGGTCCCATAAAATCAATTCCCCAAACATCAAATACTTCGACTTCAAGAATATTATTTATGGGAATCTCATGACGCCTTGAAAATCTACCGAACCTCTGGCATTGATCACAGCTCTTCAAAAAAGCTACTGCATCTCAAAACAAGGTAGTCCAAAAGAAACCAGATACCAAAACTTTCTTGGTTGTTCTTTCACCCCGATAATGGCCACCGTAAGGAGATGAGTGACACTTTTGTAACATTTGTGTGAATTTAACTTCTAAAACACATCTACGTATATTTCCATCAGGACCCTACTTGAAAAGATACGGCTCATCCCATATGTACACATGAGAATCATGTAGCAATTTCTTTCTCTATTGAATAGTATCTTTAGGAGGGTAAAAGCCACTAGCCAACAAATTCACAATATTCGCATACCAAGGAACTTGACACACCTCTATAGACAATAAGTTTTCATCCGAGAACTCTTCTTAAATATAGATAAAGTCATCAACCATATGATCATGAGTCTCCAACCTTGACAAATAGTCTGTAACTTGACTTTCTGCTCCCTTTCGATCACCAACCTCTAGGTAAAATTCTTGCAGTAATAAAATCCACTTGATTAATTGTGGCTTTGCATCCTTTTTGTTGAAGAGATATTTAATGGCAGCATGTTTTGTATGAATAATAACTTTGGCGCCCTCAAAATATGCTCTAAATTTATCGAATGTATAAACCATCGCTAACATCTCCTTTTCAGTGACTGTATAATTCATTTAGTCTTCATTTATGACCTTACTAGCATAATAAATTAGAGAGAAATACGTCTTTTATTTTCCCCAATACTGCTCCAACAATCATGTCACTAGCATCATATATTAATTCAAATGACAACTCCCAATCTAGAAAAATCAAAACAGGAGCTTCTGTTAGCTTATTTTTTAGCTTCTCAAAGGCTTCTTGACAATATGACCCAAAATCAAAATTGGCCTGTATTTCTAACAATTTACACATCAGGCTTGCAATCTTTGAAATATCCTGAATAAAATGCCTATAGAACCCTACATGCCCAAGAAACTTCACGCTTCCTTGACTATTACTGGATGTGGTAGCTTTTTGATCACTTCAATTTTCACTCTATCTACTTCAAGTCCTTTACATGACACTTTATGGCAAAGGACTCTTCCTTCCTTCACTAAAAAGTGGCACTTTTCCTAGTTCAGTACCAAATTTGTCTTTTCACATCGAGATACGACTAGATCTAGATTCTTCAAGCATTGATCAAAATAATTACCGTAAAAAGAGAAATCACCCATAAATACCTTGACAAATTCTTCAACCATGCCTAGACTATTGCCATCATGAATCTCTGAAACATTATAGGTACATTGCAGAGGTCAAAAGGCATGCGTCTGAATGTATATGTGCCATATGGATATGTAAAAGTTGTCTTCTCTTAATCCTCGGGCACAATGGTGATCTGATTATATCTCGAGTAACCATCAAGAAAAACATAATACTCCTGCCCTGCCAACCTATCCAATATCTAATCTATGAACAGAATAGGATAGTAGTCCTTTCTTATAGTTTCATTTAGCATCCGTTAATCAATACATATTCTTTATCCAGTCACCATTCGAGTGGGAATTATCTCATATGATTCATTAGTAACCATGGTCATCCCACATTTCTTTGGGATGCAATGTATTAGGATTACCCATTTGCTGTCTGAAATTGGATAAACAATCCCATTGTTAAGCCGCTTGATGACCTTTTTTCACATCACGTCTTTCATCACTGGATTTAACCTACATTGTTGCTGCACCCTTGGTTTAAAACCTTCTTCCATATGTATTTTTTGTATGCAAAAAGCTAGATTTATTCCTGTAACGTCAGACATCTGCCACCAAATTGCCTTTTTCTTTCTTTTCAGGACTGTCATTGCTTTTTTTACCTGCATATCTGATAAACCTGCAAAAAAAATAATAGGCAAGGTATCATTGTCACCAAGGTAAACATATTTCAAGTTAGCAGGAAGAACCTTAAGCTCCAATTATGGAGATTTATCAATTGAAGCTTTGGGAGATGACCCAATTGGCCTATTCAAAGGCTCAAAAGACAACTTTCTTGTTTCAATAACCGCTGAATTCATGACTTGAATTAACGCCAATGCCTCCACATCTCCATAAAGATCATGACCCAACAAGGCTTGCTCTAATGGATCATTTGACTATAACAGCCTCTGATCAGACTCAAGATCTAAAACTGATATAGCAGACAACTCCTCATATATAGCTGGCAATTTCAGTGCCTTGTATACATCAAAAACCTCTACTTTGTCATGTGCTCTCATTGTCATCTTCCCTGCTACTATAACAATTAATGATTGTCCTGTTGCTAGGAAGGGCCATCCCAAAATAAATGGAACAGCTGGACCAGCTTCAAAGTCAATAATCACAAAGTCCATCGAAAAGATTAGTGATACCACTTGCACCAACACATCTTCAATAATTCTATCTGGCTTAGCATGGAACCTATCTACCAACTACAAAATAATAGTAGTGTGTTTGGGACTCCCAAGACTCATCTTTCGGTACCAAGATATGGACATAAGATTTATGCTAGCCCCCAAGTCACATAATCGAGGAGCACTGATGGTTTACTCAATAGTGATTTGCAAAGTAAAACTACCTGGATCCTTCAGCTTTGTGGGTAGTTTGTTTTGTATCATGGATGTGCACTCCTCAGTAAGTGCAACTATAGCATACTCGGTCAATCAGCTCTTCTTCGTTGATAAGCCCAAATTATAACTTTCTTACGAAAGTGTAAGCGGTCGCTTTCAAATATAAAACGCAACTGGGTTGAGTAACGAATCCCACAAGGAATACTGCATTCACTAAGTATTGTGACTGTATTTAGATTGTTGATCTAAGGTTTCAGCGTAAAAAGGTGTTTTTTGATGTGTTAATAATGTTCTTTTGTTCTTGTATCACACAGTGGTCTAGCAAATAAGAGTTAATGCGAGTGTAATTTCAATGAAAATGAGTTAACTAGAGTTATGCTCACCAAGATGTTCAAACAGTTAGGGTTGTGAACTTGTGCTTGAATTCTAACTTATAATTTCAATTGCAAGAAGTATTGAATTCTAAGAATTACCTACTTATTTCTCAACCTAATGGGAATTTTACCCTTTTTTTCTTTCGAACTTAAAGGATCCATGTATCATTTAATAGAACTCTCATGAGGGTTGATCCTGTTAGGGCATCAACCCTTGAGCAAAGAGTAAACCTATGGATTTTATGCGAATAACCTATTTTCCCAACATCTACTTTCTTGTCAGACAAGTGGTGTTCATGGGCCTACTTCTCAAGTTTGCAACCAAGAGATGTCATTATAATGAAGGGAGATCCATGCAATTTAGATAGATGTTAGAAATCAAATGCATTCACAACCTTAAACAGCTCTCTATATTAAGGCTCCTATAACCCCAGTTATGGGAGTTTAGCTACTCATCTCCATATAAGATATCAAAGATATATTGATGTTCATAAATAACTTCAAGAGAGTACTTACAAAAGTTACAATATTGTTCTTCTTACTCTTTAATGAAAAACATAGAGAATAATGATCAAATCTTAATTTCTAGCTTCAAATATCAATGAAAAGTGTTACACAACTCTCAATAAAGAAGAAAGTATGAAACTATTACAAAAAGATGCGGAATAAAACCCAATACTTAGTATTTATATGATTCTAGAACTGGGGTTTTAAAATTCAAACTCAGAGTAGCTGTTTTATGTTCGACGGGTTGAGCGATGGTTCGTCTGGGGTGATGGTCCATTGCCTATACCGTCACTAGAGATCTAGTGATTCCATGTTCTATTTATGGGTGACGGTTCAGGCGACGGTCATCCCAGGGTCGACGCTCCATCGCCCTTAAGTCGACGGTCCATCACTTGGACCATCGCAGGACTTCCAGTGATACTGCATTTTGTTTTTGGGCGATCTTGTAGGCCGTCGGTTTGCCACAAGGTCGATGGTCCATCAGCTAAACCTTCGCTGGACTTCCATTGATTCTGCATTATGTTTTGGGGCGACGGTTTAGGCCGACAATTTGTCACAAGGTCGACGGTCCATTGCCTATGCCGTCGCTTGTTATTTTTTTCCTTGTTTTGCCTAGTTTATCCAAGTTATTCTTCACGCTCAGTTCTTATCCTAAAAACACTAAAGTACAATGTTAAATACAACAACAGTTGCTTGAAAACACATAATTATCCTACAAAAAAGGCATAAAATGTTCTATCGACAGACAGAACATCAACACCCTCAACTTAAGGAAATCGCTTGTCCTTAGCAACTCAACTCCAAGATACATGTACGACTAACATCATGATGGGCATTTGATGATAGGCGAAATTACGCGCCTATATCAATATATTTTGCCCATATTTTAGCCTAGTTTCGAGAACTAATTATCTATTTCGTACACTTTTAGTCCTTTTTCCTGTAAATGAGCTAACAAATGTGATTAGGAAAGTTTCAGGTATAAATGATGCAAAATACAGCAATTTATGGCTTACTTGACGCAAAAGAAAGCTCACAAACGAGATGGAAAGGAGCTGGACGCATAAAGGACTAAATCTGCTGCATGGAAAATCTGTCCCGGGCTAAAACAGCATTTCTGAAGACTTTGGGACTTACAGACACAAAGCTGGATTTTTGCCATAATACATTAACCTAGTGCAATTAGGTTATGTGTTTCATCATTCTATTTGGATTATAATTTTGTAACCTTACCCTAGTACAATTGGGTCAAGGGTTTCATTAGTATATTAGGATTTGGTTATTTATTTTATTAGTTTAGTAGGAGTAGGATAGGAGTATTATAAATACCCTATCATGTTAGAGATTTTAAAAGAGGGGGGGGAGACATTCTGACAATTCATTCATCTCCTTACAATTAAGACATCTTCCTACAACCCATTCTCAATTCTTCATTCTTCTACTCTTAAATTCCACAACAAGAGAATCGTTACTTGCTACGGAATCACTAAAACCACACGCCAAACACCTACTATTCACGCCATCCACCATGCAAAGCGTGATATCCTTCGCATTCATGGGTAACTAAATCTCTTAGTTGGGGTTATGGAAGCCGAATGAGTTACTATCTATAGCTATGAGTTTGTGAGTTCAAGACAAGTATATTGCTTATATCATTATTCTCTTCATCTTAAATCTACATTCTTTGCGGTTCAAACACAAGAACACGCCATTCTAACATCTAACCTGTTCGAGAGAAAGGTTATTTGTCTAGAAAAGAAGACGCATAGACCAACGCCAGTCTAACATCTGACTTGTTCGAGAGAAAAGTTATTTGTCTGGAAAAGAGATAATGTCAAGGTAGTAGGACACCCTTTCCTATTAAAAAGCTAGTGCCGTACCTGGACTAACTTCTTGGAGAATTCGTACCGTTAGTCACGCTTTAAGCTCGAGAGAGTTAAAGTGAAATAGTCCTTGTTTAGGTCGAGAGACGCTTGGATTTACCATCGACTACAATTCTCTATAAGCAATTACATGTCAAGACTCTACACACTCATAGCCAATAGAGACGTATACCTCAGAAGGTGGACATAACCCCAACGCCTCAATTCTCATTGTTTACAACACACGTGACAATCTCTCTTTATTTTGCTATTTTCAGTTCTTACATTCTTGTTTTGGTTACATACTACAATCCCCCCTTTCCTACGAGACTTGCACTAAAAGTCTAGTAATTTCTCTTGCTTGTTGGCCAAGCTATTCTCTGTGGGATCGATACCCAACCCAGGTTGGGTTCTATATTTGCTAACGACCGCTTTACACTCCCACGAGAGCTGTAGATTGAGCGTTATCAGCATTTTACAGTCAAACCAACAAGATCATACAATTATTTAATTGGCCATTCCGTTATGTGATCTCAAAACACATGGATCTACTACTGGAGTTAGCTACTAATTAGCATATTTATAGCCATAGATACAACAGCCTAAAGAAATAAGCAGACCAGGAAAAACTCAACAGGACCTCATAATCAAAGAAGTCCACCTCACTTTACACAATTAAATCGTGGATGAAACTAAGACTTTCACTCTCATAAAAGAAGTTACAAACATAGTGCACACCTATAAGCTTGCCCTTATTATCTAACGTTCTCTCATGATTGACTCGTTAAGATCAAGTAAGACTTGCTAAGGGTTGTAATGAGGTTTATGGCTCAGTGAGGGTTAATTATTTGTACCAGTGACTTAAAGTACAAAAAATCACTCTCTTTACCCTTTGCGCTATCTACTCACCAGGATTAAAGTTCCCTTCACTCATTCACAATCTTTATTATCCATCCGCGCCCTTGTCATAACCCAGTTTTTTCTTTTAGAGAATAGCAGCATCAGCCACACTCAACTTAAGCTGATGCAGTCAGTTGAGGTATACAATATCTACTTAGACTTCTAACTAGACCAGGGTCGGATGCTATTTCTTTAACCAACTTCAGCTCGCCCTCCTAGGCTACTAAAAATCCAGTAGTAGCCACCCTTAACTTAGGTGATTTTCCTGAGTTGAAGTTCACATTGTCTAAAATTGAACCAGGGCCAAAGTGAACTGCTAAAACCTTCTAGAGAGTGATTCACTTATTTGGACAGAACAAACACTGATAAGGATTAACTGAGTTTACAAAAGAATAAAAATGTTTTTGGTGGGTCATTATTTTTGCTAAGTGGACGAAAAAAACAAGGAGGCCTACTATCCTATCTTATTGGGTCGCACACCCGACAACATTCAATGAACCGAGCAAGTTTCAGGTGTAACACTTATGCATGAACTGCGGAAATACTCATACACATAGGCTCTGAGTTAATTTCTATCCTACCAACTCTTGGGAATCATATGTCGTAGCTATGCTTTTCCTTACTCTACATTCTAATGCCAATTTTAGAGTCAAAAATGGTTACGCAACACTTTATCAAATGGTAACAAGAAATAATTATACAACAATTCAAAATAGTTTGCCAATACTTTTTGCCAACACTTTGCCACCATCACTTATCATCCATATTTACAAAATGATGCCAACAGAACATAAAATTACTTATATAAATAATCAATTCATGATATTTACAATACATAACATGGAAATAAAAATTCAAACTAAATATGCCGGTTCTCCTAAATAAACATGAGGGAAAATAACATCAGCAACAAAACCCCCCATGGTTCAAGTATCACCGTCTCAAAATAATGCAATGTCCTCAATGCATGGAAAGTAAAAATAAGGGAGGAAAATACTTGTACAGCCTCTCAGTCAGATGAGGCGTTAGTCAAATGGTCCGAGGCTACTCTGGCCTCGTCTTTAGCAACATTGACCCCTATGGTGGTAGGGGTCCTCACATCAATATCTTTCTGAATTAGGGGAATCTCATAATGAATAGCATCTTCATCCTGCAGTCTATTTCTTTGCATTTTCTATGATCTGTTCGATCTTTTAAGTGCTTTCTGCACATCATATTCCTCTCTCTCTTCTGGTATCAAGGCTGCCAGTTTCCTTTTCTTGTCTGTTTTTTTTTGCAGTTTTCTCTATTTTTTTCTATCTTTGCTGCTTTTTTACCCTTGTCTTTTATCGGTCCCCCCATTAGGTCAACAAGACCTTCATCCTCATCACCTGAAAGCTGGGATAGATCAAATATAGACTATTGTTGCTGCCATTTCAGTTCTGCTATATCTGCCTAACCCTATCTAAAATCCACCACGAACTTGGAAAAATCCAAAATGGACACTATCCAATTAAAAGCGGTTGGATAAGATAAGAATAAACTATTCAACACTTTTAATAAATCTGATCCGACCTACTAAATTAGGGTTAAGTGCGATGGTTCAAGCGACAGTCCATAGCACATGTGACGGTATGTCGAGCGACCCATCGCCATTTCCAGTGCACGCACCTTGCAGCTCATTGGCGATGGTTGGATCGATGATCCATCAAGCTTGCAACAATCTATCAATCAAACCGTCATTGCTTTTATAGTATCTTGGTTTTTGAAATTTGTTACGATGGTTCCCGCGATGGCCTGTCGAGTCTTCGATTGTCCATCGGTTAATTCCTCGATTTCCCTAAACTCTTTTATCTTATTTTTTCCTGGACTGTGATACCTGCAAACTTACACAAACCCTTTAGCTTACAAAAAATAACTAAATAACTCAAACTAATTCTTCACAAAACACAATGTGGGTTGCCTCCCACTATCGCCTGATTTATTATCGCGACACAACTCAGTTATCTTGATTACTCAGACTTCATCGAGATAGATTTTTGCAATTCTCTTCATTGCATCTGTTAGACCGATATATAGTCTAAAATGCTGGCCATTAACCTTGAAAATACTTTTGTCTTCATTTTTGAGTTCCACTACTCCAAATGAGTAGACTTGGTTAACTCTAAATGGGTCAGACCATTTGGACTTAAGCTTACCTGGAAAAATCTTGAGTCGGGAGTTGAAGAGGAGCACAAAGTAACCTTTCTGAAAATCCCACTTTTCAATTCTGCAGTTATGGTACTTCTTTAATCTTTCCTTGTATAGATCAACCCGATCATAAGCTCCAAGATGGAACTCATCCATTGCATTCAGCTGCCCCAGTCTCATATTTGCTACCTCATTCCAGTTCAAGTTAATCCACTTCAGTGCCCATAATGGTTTATGCTCTAGCTCAATCGGCAAATGACATGCCTTGCCATAAACCAATTGGTATGGCGATATTCCAATAGGTGTCTTGAAAGCCATTCGATATGCACATAAGGCATCATCAAGCTTCCTAGATCAATCCTTCCTGCTAGCATGTACAGTCTTCGCAAGGATAGATTTGATTTCCCAATTAGAGATTTCAATTTGCCGACTGGTTTATGGGTGGTATGGTGTAGCCACTTTATGCTGCTTAACTTCGTATTTTGCCAAGGTAGCTCTGAATATCTTGTTGCAAAAGTGTGATCCTCTATTTTTGATGATGGTACATAGTACCCCGAAGTGAGAGAAGATGTTTTTCCTCAAGAATGTAGCAACTCTCATCTCTTCATTATCTGCTAGAGCCACTGCCTCAACCCATTTTGACACATAGTCAACAACCACTAATATGTACTTCATCCTAAATGATCTCAGGAAGGCCCCTATGAAATCAATGCCCAGACACCAAATAATTCTACCTCTAATAATTTAGACATTGGCATCTCATGGTGCTTTGAGATGGACCCTTGCCTTCGGCATTAGTCATACCTCTTCACGAACTCGTAGGTATCTTTGAATAAAGATGGCCAATAGTAGCCACTCTGAATCACTTTCCTTGCAGTTTAATCATCTGCATGGTGACCTCCAAATAGGGAAGCATGACTCGCTTCTAGTATACTCAACATATCAACTTCTGGGACACACCGTCAAATAATACCATCCGCACATAGCCAAAAAAGATACGGCTCATCCCAAAAGTAATGAGTCACATCATTGAGAAACTTTTTTCTTTGATGAAAGGAATGATTCCCTGGTATCACCTCACTCACCATATAATTTGCAAAATCAGCATAGCAAGGTATTTTCTCCATAGTAGCAGCCAGGATTTCTTCATCCAAAAATGCATCAGTGATCTAAAATTCATCTCTAGCTGCTTGCTCTCCTTCCAGCATAGACAGATGATCCTCCACTTGGTTTTTGTAACCCTTTCTATCCTTAACTTCGATGTCAAATTCTTAAAGTAGCAGCACCCATCTGATCAACCTTGGTTTTGCATCCTTTTTCCCTATTAAATATCTCAAGGCTGCATGGTCGGTGTGGACAACCACATTGGTTTCGGGCAAATAAGCCCAGAATTTCTCAAAAGCATAGACTACTGCAAGAAGTTCCTGTTCTATGATGGTGTAGTTGTTTTGATCTCTATTCAGTGATCTGCTTGCATAATAGATTGGATGAAACGACTTTTCTTTCTTTTGTCCCAGCACGACTCTAAGGGCAACACCGTTTGCATCACATATGAACTCAAATGGTTTTGACCAATCCGGTAGACCAATAATAGAAGCATCAACCAGCTACCCTTTAAGGCATTCAAATGCATTCAAGCAATCATCATCAAAGGAGCATTTGACTTCTTTCTCTAAAAGTTTACAAAAGGGATTTGCAATCTTTGAGAAGTCCTTTATAAACCTCCTATAGAAGCCAGCATGACCAAGGAAACTGCGCACCCCCTTTACTAAAATAGGAGGTGGAAGCTTCTCTATAACTTCAAATTTAGCTTGATCAACTTCAATCCCCTTTGATAAAATTTTGTGTCTGAGAACAATGCCCTCCTTCACTATGAAGTGGCGTTTCTCCCAATTAAGCACAATATTGAATTACTCACACCGCTGTAAGGCCTTACTCAGATTTACCAAACATAGCTCAAAACAATCTACTGCCATAGAAAAATTATCCATAAACACCTCCAAGGTGTCTTCAACCATATCTGAGAAAGTTGACACCATGCACTATTGAAAGGTAGCGGGTGCATTACACAATCCAAATGGCATCCGCTTAAATACAAAAGTATCATATGGGCAGGTGAATGTATTTTCTCCTGATCCTCCGGGGCTATAGAAATCTAATTGTAATAACCATCTAAGAAATAATACCAACCTCTTCCCGCCAATTGATCAAGCAACTGATCCATGAAAGGCATTGGGAAGTGGTCCATTAATATCCACGAGTTGAGTTTTCTATAATCCATACACACCTTCCATCCAGTAACAGGCCTGAGTAGAATCAACTCGTTCTTCTTGTTAGCCATCACTGTCATGCCCTCTTTTTAGGCACGCACTAAATAGGACTTACCTACTTACTATCTGAGATGGGGTATACCACTCCTTCATCTAGCCACTTGATGATTTTTTGCTTTGCCACCTCTTGCATTGGTGGGTTTAGACGATGATGGTGCTCAATAGTCAAGAAACATTCCTCCTCTAGCAGGATTTTATGTGTGCATACCAAGAGGAATACCGATAATATCTGCAATCATCCAACCAATAGCCCTCTTATATATCTTAAGAATAGAGATAAGGGCTTCCACCTGTATTTAACTAAGTCGGCCGTAATAATAACAGGTAGTGTATTCCCGCTGCCTAGGAATACATACCTCAAATGACCGGGCAACTCTTTCAGCTCCAAAGTAGGTGGCTCTTTAATAGATGGCTTGGCTAGTGGACTTGGATTATTTCTCAAGTCCAAATCTAGCTTCTTAGGTGCATAAGAATAAGACCCCATGCCTTTCAAAGAACATACTACCTCCTTATAATCTTCAATACTGTCTTAATCAAAATTCATTAATAATACAACTAAAGTCTCCACAAAAAAATTTTCCTCTATAGGTACTTCCTGCTCATCCTCATAATAAATATATACAATAGAAAATACATTCATATCTTTATGTTATTTCATGGACTGGCATACATCGAATCAAAATACTTTATTATTCAGCTTGAATAGTAACTTATTTGCCTTTGGATCAGTAAGTACACTCTCGATTTAGAGAAAAGGTCTACCCAAGATTATGGGCACCTCAAAGTCCACCTCTCAATTGAGAATGACAAAATCAGCTAGAAATATGAAACTGGCGACCTTAACTAATACATCATATAGAATCCCTGTGGGCGACTTTACAGACCTGTCTACCATAACTAATATCATGTTTGTGGGAGTAGGATCCCCCAACCTTAGTTTCTTATACATAGCAAATGACATCAAGTTTATACTGGCTCCTAAATCACATAGAGCTTTTGCAAAATCAAAAAGCCCAATAGTGCACGAGATAGTAAATGCTGCCGGGTCTTCCTTCTTCTATACCAACAACCTTGTAGAAATAGCACCACAATGATAGATATTTTCCACCGTCTCATTACTAACTATCCGATTCTTTGTAACAAGGTCTTTCATTAACTTTGCATACCCGGGCATTGCTTCAATGCCTCCACTAATGGAAAAATGATTGTCAACTGCTTAAGAATGGTCATAAAATTGCCAAACTTTGTGTCATCAGCCATCTTTTTCAACCGGTAGAAAAATGAAGGTGGTGGTTTTGGGAGCGTGGTAACCACCACTTCAGTCTCTTTTCCCTTGCTTTTCTCTAACTTATCACCCTGCTGATGGTTAGATGGTCTATTATCAATAACTTTATTCAGTTTCTCAAACTCCACTGGATAACATTCTTCATCCTCAATATTCTCTTCAATTATGTATTTAACCACGTCTTTTCCCATAGATGGGCCTGTTACTACGTTACCACTCCGTATGGTAAGGACATGCAGGGGCTATTAGTTTGAGGGTTTTAAAATGTATCACTTGGCAAAGTTCTGCTCTTTCTCTGATTAAATGTTGCTGAAAGTTGGCTCATTTGCTGCTCTAATTGTTTGATAGAGGTAAGAGTGTGAGTTTACCAATTGACTCATGGAAGACAAATTACTTTTCATAGTAGTTACCCCAGAGTTGGTAGTCTCAACTCCCTTTAATAATTTCTCTATCATGTCCTCTATGGACATCTTTCTTGATCTAGTTATAGTATTGTCTCTGCTTTTAGGAGGTACATATAGTCCACTCCTCTCATATTAACTCTTCCAGTACCCTTGATCTCTATCTTTGTAACCATCTTTGAAGTAATAGTTCCAACCTTTATTTCCATGGTTATTGCCTTGAAAACACCCTAATTAGTTAGATAGTTTGCCTTTTCTTTCGAATCAGAGTCAGCTCTTCCCTGGGATGTAATAGCTTTCAACTTCTCCATTTTTCTAGATAATAGATGCCTAGTATGCAAATCCATCTATTTCTTTAAATGTGCTATATCCTGGTCACGTTCTTCCTATTTCTTGCATTGCTATACAGTCATACTACCAGACATAGTAGGAATTTCTACCACAGAATCCTTGGTATGCCAAGATCTACTCTATTTGGTCATTCGATCAAGCATCTCCAAAGCCTCCAGAAAAGTAAGGTCAACAAACGACCCTCCTGCAATATTTTCCACGACTGGTTTTGTAATAGAGTTCAAAGCCCTACAAAGAGTCTCTATCAAATGAATATCAGTCATGTTATGGTTCGAGCATTACATCAGCTTCTTTTTAAACCTCCTCCAGGTCTCATGAAGAGCATCAGTGGGAAGTTTTTGGAAGTTACTGATTTCATCCCTCAACTGTACCCTTCTGGAGGGTGGAAAGAACCTTTCTAGGAAAGCCTCTTTCAAATACCTCCAGTTGATTATAAAGTCGGGAGTCAGTTAATTTAGCCATAGTATTGCCTCCCCAGATAGAGAGAATGGAAATAAACGTAGGCAGATAGCATTCTGACCCAATCCTATATTATGAAAAGACTTGTAAATGGTGACAAATTTTACCAAATATATGTTTTGATCATCCCCAGGAATACTAACTAACAACCCCTTAAGATAAAGAAATTGAATCATAATATAGGTAATATTAAATTTAGATCCTGGTGCTAGAGGTGGAGGAGTGATAGCTCTAGTTGCACCGACTCCATCCATTCTATCTTCGTCATCGTTCAGATCAAATTCCACTGTTTGACGCTCTTACCTTGCCCTAAAGAGGTGATTTCTATTTACATTCTGATTCACTAGTCCAGCCATATTCTCCGTATGTCTTGGGTTAACATGATCTAACAAGTCATCATCCCCTAAATCACTATCATCAGGATTAGGATGACATTGCCTACTGGCAGTCATTCAACTGATTTAGTTGAGCTCTAGCTAGGGCGGCTAGTCTTTCATCATCTTAGGGGTCTGCCATTCTGCCAATTAGCTGCGGTTCTGGATGTATTGGTAAAAATGGTGCACCCAGTCTCCTTGTACTTAGCATACACAATAACTCCTCTGCACAGAGCAAAAATAACAAACAAAAGTAAAATTTAGGAAACTTAATCAAAGGTCAATTAACAAACACAAACTTAATTGACAATCGTATTCCCCTGTAACAACGAAGAAATTTGATACGCCCAAATTATAACTTTCTTACAAAAGTGTAAGGGGTCGCTGTCAAATATAGAACCTAACTACGTTGGGTGTCGAATCCCACAGGGAATACTAAGTTCAATAAGTATTGTGACTATTATTAGACTGTTGATCTAAGGTTTTAGCATAAAAAAGGTGTTTTTTGATATATTAATAATGTTCTTTTATTCTTGTATCACATAACGGTCCAGCTAATGAGAGTTAATGCAAGTGTAATTTCAATGAAAATGAGTTAACTAGAGTTATTCTCACCAAGATATTTAAAAAGATAGGTTGTGATCTTGTTCTTAAATTTTAACTTATAATTTCAACTGCTAGAAGTATTGAATTCTAAGAATTACCCACTTATTTCTCAACCTAATGGGTATTTTACCCTTTTCTTCTTTTGAACTTAAAGGATCTATGTATCATTCAATAGAACACTCATGAGGGTTGATCCTGTTAGGGCATCAACCCTTGACCCAAAGGGTAAACCTATGGATTTCATATGAATTACCTCTTTTTCCAACATCCACTTTCTTGTCTGACAAATGGAGTTCATAGGCTCACTTCTTAAGTTTTCAACCAAGAGATGTCATTATAATGAAGAGAGATCCATGCAATTTAGATAGATATTAGAAATCAAATGGATTCATAATCCCAAACATCTCTTTACAACAAGGCTACTCACAAAAGATATTAGCCACTCATCTTCATATAAGATATCAAAGATATATTGATGTTCATAAATAACTTCAAGAGAGTACTTACAAAAGTTAGAATATTTTTCTTCTCAATCTTCAATGAAAAACATAGAGAATAATGATAAAATCTTAATTTCTAGCTTCAAATCTTAATGAAAAGTGTTACATAACTCTCAATAGAGAAGAAAGTATGAAACTACAATCAAAAGATACGGAATCAAACCTAATACTTAGTATTTATATGATTGCAGAACTGGGGTTTTAAAATTCCAACTCGGAGTTGCTGCTTCATGTTCAACGGGTCGAGTAATGGTTCATCGCAAGGTCAACGGTCCTTCGCCTAGACTGTCACTGTAGCTCTAGTGATTCTATGTTCTATTTTTGGGCTACGGTTCATCGCAGGGTTGACGGTCCATCGCCTGGACTATCACAGGACTTCCAGTGATTCTGTATTATATTTTTGTGCGATATTTTAGGCGGATGGTTCATAGTAAGGTCGAAGGTCCGTAGCATGTTCTGTCGTAGACTTTTAGTAATTCTGCATTCTATTTTAGGGTGATGGTTTAGTCCAATAGTTCATCGCAAGGTCGATGGTCTATTGCCTAGCCATCACTTGTTATTTTTTCCTTGTTTTGCCGAGTTTATCCAAATACTTGGTGGGGATTTATGCATTTCGTAGGGATATGTCCATCTCCTTAATTAAAATCATAGTCCTATATTTTTCATCATACAGTCAGACACTCCAGACACAAACTTGTTTATCTTAGACCTGCTATCAGCTACCAGACGAGGAGCATCCCTGCTATCAGCTACCAGACGAGGAGCAACCCTGCTATCAGCTATCAGACAAGGATCATACCTATCCAACTGTGTAAACTTGAGGGAATACTTCTTCACACTCATATTGCCCTACCTCAATTTGATAAACTTCAACACTTTGGCCTCCCTCAGCTCCAACGGGAAGAATCTATCTAAGAAGGCTGTAGCAAACTCCCCTATTCTTTAGGCCTTACATCTACGCCTCTATCTACATTCCATTGGTTAAACTAGGTATGAGCTTCACTTGTAATTGATAAGCTGCTAACTCAACACTCTCACTATTAGTTGCCCCCATAATGTCTGTTACCTTCTGCACCATGTCTAAGAATTCTTGTGGATGCTCTTCAGATTTGGATCTCGAAAACAAAAGAAGATTCTTTCGGGTAAAATCCTGAATCCTAGCTGCAATAGTATTGGCCACTAGGTTGGTTGGAACAGCAGTTGGCCATTCATTTTGGGCTACTAAAATGTGAGCTATAATAGTGAATGCAACTTTGAACTTTGCATGAGAAACATACTCGTTCAAGGATCTTTCTGAACAGGCGGAGGTGCTGGATGGTTCACATTTCTTTTTTCATTTGTCTTTCTGGGAGACATGCTCTATAAATGAAAAAGATATTATATTAGACAGAGATTTTAACATGAGCATCATGCTCAGTCGCACAACATGAACATTCATAGAAGGGAACTTTTCCTAAAATTCCTCATAGCCTCTTGCTTATAAGTGTGGCACACTTCACACCCATGCACAAGACTCTTCTTGATGTGGATTTAACACTTCAAAACCTTAGGATCTAATACCAAGTTTGTAATTCCCCAAGAGAACACCCTAGACGCCACACGATGCTTACAGTCCTGAGGGACCACAAGCTAACCCATGAGCTGGTACCTGCTGTGAGCACAAAATAATAACAAAAAGAATCACATATGCAGAATATCTGAAGATGTCATAACGTTTTAAATATTAAAGCATTTCTGAATTATGTATCTGGAAAACAACAACTGTCTGAGAACAACTGCCTAAAACTGATAACATAAAGATAAATTGACTGACTGTCTAAAGTGTTTGAAATCCTCTAAAACTGATTGAATAAGAGTTGATGGGATAAGCCCCAACTAACTGCAACTAACTAATGAAATGAAAGCATGAAAATAAGTATATTCGATCCTCAAAATATGAGGACTCACTACTTCTACAACAGATAATCTGGAAGGTCTATGCACGATCTTGGAACTGATTGTCTGAACCTATGATATGATACATCATAGCATAAGAAAAGAGTACGTGATTAGTACTTTGCATGTATTGGTATGTTAAATAAGGTAGGATGATAGGCATGGTTTTGTGTGCATAAGTAATAACTGACTGAATGAATAGCATGAAGTACTGAATAATATGTATAAAATCTGTAAATACTGAGAATCCATGACCAAGCATGAAATATGTCTTGAATATAATCTGTAAATTAAAATCTGATATATGTATGCTATGGTCAATCAAACACTAAAACTGAATTACTGGGCCAATTACTGGACTTAGACTATTGGAGCTATCATCTAACCAACATGCCCCACTATAAGCAAATTGGGATCTAACCTGTGACCCCAGTTGGAAGGTTGTTAGTACCGTGCCATGGGTACTAACACTGGCTATATGGATCAACTGATGTACTATCTCGAAGGACTATATGTGTCAAGACTAAACTAATGGGTGACCCCTGAATGGTAGTTAAGACTGAACTAACGGGTGACTCCTCAAATCCTACACTGGCTACATAGTTCTGGAGTACAAGGACTGCGACGAATGACTCTGCCTAACTGACGGGGAACTCATCATCCCGACAATCGGTCGATGCTAAAACTGATGGGGAAGTCACCATCCCGACACTTGCTTAATGTTAAATCCTACTCCCAACTGAACTGATTCGATAAACTGAGTTGTTCTAAATTTAACTGATCATGATAACTGAATGAATTGATATTGCTCATAATACGTCTGAAACTAATCTGAAGATACTGAGGCTACGTAAACACATAAGTTCTTTGGGTATTCATAACCCCCAAGAGTCGATAGCAATATTAGTATAATAGTACTAAAACTTTGGGGACATAATATGAAAGTATTTATTCAAAATTCATTCTTGTAGGCATTTCATCAAACACTTGATATGCATAGTGTAAGATAAGCACGGGAATAGTTTAAAGTTTGTAGTAATAGCATGATTTCAACATCAACATCACTAATTATGAATTAGATCAGAGGATAACATCATTAAACCACGTGGGGTTTGATAACAATAACAATTTCATGTAAATATGGTGTGGAATTAAGATTCATGGGATTCATGGTTAAAATCACAATAACTTGTAAAGATCACAACTTTGAGTTTAAAATTGACTACTAGGACTCCATGGGTGAAAGATACCCATGGATGAATATTTAACACGTGGGTTGATGAATTCATGAGAGTTGTTGAGTTTTTTCTTAAGTATTGAGCTTAAATCTTAAAGGCTAAGGTTTGTTCTTGAGGGAAGATTAATTTCTTGGAGAGGAATTATGAGTAATTGGGCACATAATGCCACTTTAGGATTTTAATTACGTGTCTTGGATAGATTTGGGGCCATGGGAAAATACCAAATGGTCTCTGGAATTTTAATCATGAAACTGAAAAACCTCAATTTTTTGCTCTGGCGTGATACGTTGCTTATCGCATCAGGCCACTGAAAAAGGACGATCCCTATTTTGTCCAATGGCGTGATGTGCTGCTATCGATTGCGCCACTAGAATAAGGACATGTAACGCCCCAAATCTGGTACTCATAACGTTACACGGTGCTCATGACCTCGAAGGGTTTAGACTGATACAGTTTTTATAAGAAACGGATACAATATTCAACTTGGGCAATTCAGCCCTTTTAAAAATATTTCAATTTTTTTTTATATAAATTTTTTAATTGATCAAATATTCTGCTTTTTTTATTGTTTAGAAATAATAATTAAATTATATAAAAATGATATAATTATTAAATAGAATAAGTATCTATATAAGATATATGAATAGAAATTGTACAGTTCTATCAAATATGTATATCTACAATATATATATATATATATATACATATATAAATATATAGAAAGTGTATAAAAATATATAATTATTGTATAACACGTGTAAAAAAAATATACATTTATTATATAAATTATGTATCAAAACTGTATAATTTTCATATAGAATATTTATATGTATAAGATTCATATAAAAACTGTATAGAAGGTGCGTAGAAACAATATAGAACAAGCCAATAAAGTGAAATGGCTAGAAAGTGGAATTTAATTCCATGACCATTTTCATGGAAATAGTTTAATTTGAAGTGCCATTTTCTTCCTTTCCCCTTTAAATTAACGATGGGCTAAAAGCCCTATTTTATTAGAGGAAAGGACATTCACTAGCTATTTTGCAAAAAAGTGATCAGTGGTTTGTCAATTTGTCACATTATGGTTACCCGGCCAAATTATTACCACTTAATTGTCATTGGGCTACTTTGACTTTTTCCTTCCTTCTTGGGCCATTTCGCCTCACTTTTTAAAAAGTTGTTCTTTTTTTTCTAAAAATTACACAAATACACAACTTATGTTTTCAATATTACAAAAAATCCCAACTCCCTAAACATTTTACAAAAATTCTAACATATACACAAAATGCTATGAATATATGGCTATGTTATGTATATTAATAGGGAGAGAGAATAAAATAATTTAAAAAGTGGGAGAAAGTGTAATTACTTCCAAATGGGTTGGTATTTATGTTATGTATATTTCTTTCCTCTTCAACCATCTAAAAATAAATAACTCATGTTTAGGCTATTGGACATGGAGTGACCAATCGACCCAAACTAATTTAAAAAATGATCAATCGAGAATGTAACAATATGGTATATGGGTTGTATCAATATGGTATAAGGACTTTATTAATAGGATACAGAGATTATATCAACATAGTAAATTGATACAATGCATGTGCATGCATACACAATTTTCATACTAAACTGATACAATGCTTATACCATATTGATACACTTTTTCAAAAGAGATGAAACCTATGCATGCATATACAATAGCTATACTAAATTAATACAATATTTATACCACATTGATACACTTTTTTTTTTTAAAAAAAGGGAACCTACACATGTATATATTGTCCTATACCAAACTAACACAACACTTATATCACTTTGATACATTTTTGTTTTTTTTAAATATAGTAGTGAAATGAAAATAGAAAAGTTAACTTCCTTTTTCATAAGAAAAATGGATAAATTTTCGTTAAATGTACAATAAAAACATTTTTAAAAAAATGAGAAAGGAGACGAAGCTCACAATGAAATGGCAGAAAGTAGAAATTAGTTTAGTGGCTAATTGCAAGTAACTAGTTTTATGGCTATTATGATGAAATTATTTTAGAGTGTAGTGTTATTTTTGTCCCTTTTCCTTTTTATTAAAATTGAAATTCAAATATTTATAAAATCGAACCCAAAAGTGACCCGATCCACTAGATAAAAAGAGAACAAAATAAGAAACAAATTAGGGTAACCGGATTAGGAAATAAGAAGCTCCATGAAGCTTCTAGAGAGTTGCTTCATCTTGCTCAATCGAACCTCTCAAATCCACATGTTGTAGTTGGTGGTATGATGTTGATATCAACTGGTGAATTCCATTGCATATTGTAGCTCAAACCTCCAGAACTTCCAAGAGCGAAACATCTTCTATTTAATTCATTTTATGACTATATATAAGATATAATACAAAGATAACTAAGCCTTTGATGGAAGAGAAAGAGCTTGAGTTACCAAGCTCGGCTAGTAATGAGATGACCTTATTTTCAAATTCTCAATTTTAAGAAACATGCTTAAATTATTTACAAAGTGTAGGATTTTACTTGTAATTTAGAAATGGTATATATCTATTTTTTCCTTGATTTGTCATAAATAATTTTAAAATAAAAGTTGATTTCTGAATTTTGTGATCTTAAATTAAAACTATACTGAATGAACCAAATACATGCCACGTGCAAAGCTAAAATTAATAAGTAAAGAGAAAAGGAAAATAACAACATCCCTTTTGAAATGATAAAGATTTAAACATCCATATAGATTATCAAAAGAATTGTAACATATACTATAGCATTTTTTTTATAGTTTTAGAAATAGTGCATAGTAGCTTTTTTTTTTCGGGTACACTAGATATGTAATAAATAAAAGGTAAAGTTTACAGGGTTGCCTTAGTACGACTCCATTACATAAACAGTAGGGTATTGATCATTAGAGACATTGATACTACAAATATTTTTGCTGAAAGAGCTACTCACTAAGTTTTCCCAAAAAAATGAGCATAAAAAAGGTAGTGGTGTTCCTATATAAAAGATGTAGCACTGCTCTCTTTTTAGCCATTATGTCTGCAACCCTGCTCTGCTTCCTAAAGCTATGTTGGATAACCGATCCTCCCAAGCTTCTTAGCATTGACCTACAATCAGCAATAAGTGGATCATATAGTAGGTTTCCATTTAGTAGCACATTTATAACTTATTTAGAGTTGATGTTGATTTCTAAAGGCCTTAGATTGTGTACAGAAGAAAGTTTCAAGACTTCTTTGAAAGAAAGAAACCTAATGAGATTATTGGTAGCAAGCGTAATGATTTTGCTAAAGCGAATAACCCAGTCTCCTATATTATTCCTAATTACCCCTTCGATACTTCCTTCTTTGGATTCCCAATGCATGAGCCATCAATGTTGAGTTTGTAATGGTTATTTGAGGGGGAGGGAAGACCATTTTACCAATATAGTATTCCTTATGCTTTGAGGGGTAGTAGGGTATAAATGGTAGAATTCCACAGCCTTAGAATAAGCAATCTTGAAGCTGGGATGGGAGGCTACATTGTTAAAGGTGTTTGCATTTTAAGTTTTTCAGATATGCCATAGACTAAAGGGAAGGAGAGTCTCCCAAGATATGTAGCTATTATACTGGTCATATCTTAAAGACTTCCAAGTGTTACCCCAATTATCAGTGGTGAAGATGGTAATGCCAAAAGGTTTGTCACCCGTTGCTTGATAAATTAGTTCCAGCCAGAAGGATCTAGTATGGGTACACTAAAAAAAGATATGTTGTTGATCTTCATGAGCCTGGCCACAAGTATGGTAACCAGAATAACCATCCAATAAACTATAGAAATCTAATTGTAACCAGAATAACCATCCCATAAACTATACCAACCTCTTCCCACCAACCGATCAAGCATCTGATCCATAAAAGGCACTAGGATGTGGTCCTTTAATGTCCACGAGTTGAGCTTTCTATAATCCATACACACCTTCCATCTGGTAACAGTCCTGAGTGAAATCAACTCATTCTTCTTGTTATCCATCAGTGGCATGCCCTCTTTTTTAGGCACAATAAATAGTACTTACCTACTTACTATCTGAGATGGGGTATACCACTCCTGCATCTATCCACTAGATGATTTATTTATTCACCACCTCTTGCATTGGTAGGTTTAGATGATGCTGATGCTCAATAGTTAAGACACAATCCTTCTCTAGATGGATTTTATGTGTGCATATACCAGGAAGAATACCAATAATGTTTGCAATCATCCAACCAATATCCCTCTTATATCTTATAAAAACAGAGATAAAGGCTTCCACCTATTGTTCACCTAAGTCAGCTATAATAATAATAGTTAGTGTATTCCCACTATCCAGGAACACATACCTCGAATGATCGGGAAATTTTTTAAGCTCTAAAGTAAGTGGCTCTTTAATAGATGGCTTGGATAGTGGACTTGGATTATTTTTCAAGTCCAAATCCAGCTTCTTGGGTGGATAAGAATAATACCCCATGCCTATAAAAGCACATACTGTCTCCTCATAATCTTCAATACCATCTTGATCAAAATTCATTAATACAACAACTAAAGTCTCCATAACAAATTTTTCCTCCATAGGTACTTTCTGCTCCTCCTCATAATAAACATCCACAATTGAAAATACGCTCATATCTTTGTGTTATTTCCTGGACTGGCATACATCAAATCAAAATACTTTATCATCTAGCCTGAATAATATCTCATTTGTATTTAGATCAGTAAGTACACTCCCAGTTGTGAGGAAAGGTCTACCCAAGATTATGGGCACCTCAAAGTCCACCTTGCAATTGAGAATGACAAAATCAGTAGGAAATATAAAATTGGCCACCTTAACTAACACATCATATAGAATCCCTATGGGTGACTTTACAGACCTGTCTGCCATAACTAATCTCATGTTTGTAGGAGTAGGATCCCCCAACCCCAGTTTCTTATATATAGCAAATGACATCAAGTTTATACTAGCTCCCAAATCACATAGAGCTATTGCAAAATCAAGAGGCACAATAGTGCACGGGATAGTAAATGCTCTCGGGTCTTCCTTCTTCTGCACCAACTACATTGTGGAAATAGAACCACAATGATGGAGATTGGCCACCATCTCATTACTAACTATCCGCTTCTTCATAACAAGGTCTTTTATAAATTTTTCATACCTAGTCATTTGCTCCAATGCCCCCACCAATGGCAAATTGATTGTTAATTGCTTAAGAATAGTCATAAAATTGCAAAACTTTGTGTCATTAGCCTTCTTTTTCAACTGATGGGAAATAAAGAAGGTGGTTTTGGGAGAATAGTAACCACTTCTTTAGTCTTCTTTTTTTTATGCTTCTCTAACTCATCACCCTGCCGATGGTTAGATGGTGTATTATCAATAACTTTCTCCAGTTTCTCAAACTGCACTGGATAACTTTCTTCATGCTCAATATTCTCTTTAATTACATCTTCAATCCCATCTTTTCCCACAGAGAGGCCAGGTAATACCTTACCACTCAGTGTGTTAATGGCTATGCAGGAGCCATCATTTTGAGGGTTCTGAACTGTATCACTTGGTAGAGTTCTGCTTTTTCTCTGATTGAATATTGCTGAATGTTGGCTCATTTTCTGCTCCAATTATTTGATAGAGTTAGAGTGTGAGTTTACCAATTGAATTATTGAAGACAAATTACTCTTCATAGTAGTCACCCCAGAGTTGGTAGTCTCAACTCCCTTTAATAATTTCTCTATCATGTCCTCTATGGACATCTTTCTTGATCTAGTTATAGTATTGTCTCTGCTTTTAGGAGGTACATATAGTCCACTCCTCTCATATTAACTCTTCCAGTACCCTTGATCTCTATCTTTGTAACCATCTTTGAAGTAATAGTTCCAACCTTTATTTTCTTGGTTATTGCCTTGAAAACCCCCTAATTAGTTAGATAGTTTGCCTCTTCTTTCTAATCAGAGTCAGCTCTTCCCTGGGATGCAATATCTTTCACCTTTTCCATTTTTCTAGACAATAGATGCTTAGTCAGAAAATCCATCTATGTCTTTAAATATGCCATATCCTGGTCACATTCTTCCTATTTCTTGCATTGCTCTATAGTCATACTACCAGACATAATTGGGCTTTCTACCAAAGAATTCCTGGTATGCCAAGGTTTACTCTGTTTGGTCATTCGATCAAGCATCTCCAAAGCCTCTGGAAAAGCAAGGTCAACAAATGACCCTCCTGCAGTATTATCCATTACTGGCTTGGTAATAGAGTTCAAAGCCCTATAGAGAGTCTCCATAAAATCAATATCTATCATGTTATTGTTCGGACATTGCATCAGCTTCTTTTTAAACCTCCCCCATGTCTCATGAGGAGCTTCAATGGGAAGCTATCAGAAGTTACTGATTTTATCCCTTAACTGTACCCTTATGGAGGGTGGAAAGAACCTTTCTAGCAAAGCCTCTTTCAATTATCTCCAGTTGGCTATAGAGTCACGAGGCAGATTATTTTTCCATTGTGTCACCTCCCTAGATATAGACAACAGAAACAAATGCTGGTGGATAGCATTCTGATCTAAGGTTCGGAGTAAAAAGGAGTTTTTTGATGTGTTAATAATGTTCTTTCATTGTTGTACCACATAACGGTCCAGCTGATGAGAGATAATGTAAGTGTAATTTCAATGAAAATGAGTTAACTAGTGTTTTGTTCACCAAGATGTTTAAACAGTTAGGGTTGTGAACTTGTTCTTGAATTCTTACTTATAATTTCAATTGCAAGAAGTATTAAATTCTAAGAATTACCTACTTGTTTCACAACCTAATGGGTATTTTACCCTTTTCTTCTTTCGAACTTAAAAGATCCATGTATCATTCAATAGAACTCTTATTAGGGTTGATCCTGTTAGGGCATCAACCCTTGACCCAAAGGGTAAACCTATGGATTTCATATGAATCACCTCTTTTCGTAAAATCCACTTTTTTGTTAGACAAATGGAGTTCATGGGCTCACTTCTCAAGTTTTCAACCAAGAGATATCATTATAATAAAGAGAGAACCATGCAATTTAGATAGATGTTAGAAATCAAATGGATTCACAACCCCAAACAACTCTCTACATCAAGGCTCCCATAACCCCAGTTATGGGAGTTTAGCAACTCATATCCATATAAGATATCAAATATATATTGATGTTTATAAATAACTTCAAGGGAGTACTTACAAAAGTTACAATATTGGTCTTCTTAATCTTCAATGAAAAACATAGAGAATAATGATCAGATCTTAATTTTTATCTTCAAATCTCAATGAAAAGTGTTACACAACTCTCAGTAGATAAGAAAGTATGAAACTCCTATCAAAAGATGCAGAATAAAACCTAATACTTAGTATTTATATGATTCCAGAACTGGGGTTTTAAAATTCATATTTGGAGTTGCAGCTTCATGTTCGATGGGTCGAGTGATGGGTCATCAAAGGGATGATGGTCCATTGCCTATACCATCACTACTTCTCCAGTGATTCCATGTTCTATTTTTGGGCGACGGGTCGGGCGACGGTTCATTGTAGGGTCGACGGTCCATTGCTTGGACCATTATAGGACTTCTATTTATTTTGTATTCTACTTTTGGGTGACATTTTAGGCCGATGGTTCATCTCAAGGTTGATGGTCCATCGCGTGGACTATCACAGGACTTCCGGTGATTCTGCATTCTATTTTGGCGCGACGGTTCAGGCCAACAGTTCATCGCAAGGTTGACAGTCTATCGCCTAAGTCATCGCTTGTCATTTTATCCTTGTGTTGCTGAGTTAACCAAGTTGTTCTTCATGCTCAGTTCTTATCCCGAAAACACTAAAGTATAATACTAAATACAACAATAGGTTTTTGAAAATAGACAATTACCCTTAGAAAAAAGCCTATAATTTTCCATCAAAAGCTGGAACATCATTTGCGACTATATTCTTAAGGTATTTTGCATATTTTGGAACACTCTATAGAATATCAACAAGAGGAAGATTTACTTGAACCTTCTTTAGAAAATCCAAAAATTTCTTGTAACTGCCGTCCTCTTGATGCTTCCTTTGCCTTTGAGGGAATAGTAGAGGTAAAGTCTTTTTTTCAACATGAGTTTCCTTACTTGCAGCTTTTTCTTTGACCCCTTTCTCCTCATTTGCTTTAGGATCATCTTTAGTGGTTGTAGGACTAACCTGCTCAGATACCGCCTCTTTTAACTGCAACTCACTCCTTGTTGTAACTGCATTTACCTGCTTTAGATTTGTCTCTGTATCGCTAGGTAAGGCTCCTTGAGGTCTTGTATTTTATGATCCTGCAATCTGTTTGAGTTGCAACTCTAAATTTCTAGTACCAATTGTTGACTCTTCCACTCTGCTGCAAACTATGCTTGTTGACTCTTTACTTATGCTAAAAACTGCACTTGTTAAGCTAAAAGTTGCATCATCGTCTCGTCCATATTACTTGCTTGAGCAGTTGGCTGATTTTTCTGAACCTGCTATTGATTCTGTTGTACTGGCCCCTTATATTGATTAGTGTTCTATGCCTAATTTCTACCCCATAAGAAATTGGGATGGTTCCTCTAGTTTGGATTATACATGTTACCAAAATTCTGTTGTCCCTGACAATTCACATTCCCCACATAGTTAACAGAATCAAGATTTGCTGTGCAAGCATATATTGCATGCTAACTACTTCCACAAACCTCACACCAAGAATTTGCCTATTGGACTGCATTAGTTGTAGCTGCTGCTTGTGGAACTCCCAACTTTATGTTAATAAGCGGAGTAAGTATATGATTTTGCATTGCTGCAATCTACGCTTGTAAAGCAGTAAACTAGTCTACCTCTAATACCCTTGCAACCTTCTTAGGAGAACTGCCCGATTCAGCATGCCAATCAAGATTCCCTTGAAAGATCCTGTTCATCAACGTCTAATATTCGTCATAAGTCTTCTTAAGAACTTGCCCACCTGCTAATGATTCCAAGAGAATCTTGGTATTTGGCTCTAGTCCCTCAGTAAAAGTATGAACAAGAACCTCATTAGACTGATGATGGTGAGGTCAATTTCTGAGTATACTTTTAAATCTCTCGCACATTTGGTAGAGATTCTCTCCTTCATTTTGTGTGAAACCTCGAATCTCCCTTCTTAAACATGTCATCTTCCCTGATGGAAAGAATCGAATAAGGAACTTCTGAGCTAGGTCTTCCTATGAAGTGATGTTGAGTGGTGGTTTAGCATGTAACCACCTCTTTGCTTCCCCAATTAAAGAAAAAAGGAAGAGTGTCAATCTGACATAATCAGTATTCACCCTCATAGGAATGTAAGTATTGCTTATTTCTAGGAAGGTCTGTATGTGCTGCTGGGGGTCTTTATGAAAAAATCCTGCAAACTGTCCAGCCGAATTCATCAACTGTACCATATTCTGCTTCATTTCAAATAGACCGCCTAACTCGGGCTTACGAATTCTATTAGTATCATGGTTTATGAGTGGGATTTCCACCTCAGCAATAGGTCTAGCAAATGGTTATGCAGGAATAATTGGGATAACTGGAGCTGGGATGTTTTCGGCATTTGGATCAACTAGATCATTTGGATCAACTAGATGAGCCATTTTCACTTGTTAAATAGGATATTAAGCTCTTCGCCTTTGTTGATATATCAGTTTAGGTTCTACAAAAGGCTCAACCAACTCTTTATCTCTTGCTAGTCCTGTAGTCATCTAATCTTGTAAAAATTCAGCCTCTAAGATCAAGTCGTTAACACTTAAATTTATTATCCAAAACCAAAAATTTATCAATTTACTAATTATACTAGTCCCCGGCAACGGCGCCAAACACTTGTTGTGACTCCAACCCACAAGCAAGTGTAAGCGATTGTATAAGTAATATAGTGACTTAGATAGTCAGATATCGTTCCCATGAGGGTTAAGCAACTAGATATTTAACCATCTTTTAGTTTTAGACAAAGAGGTATTAAGTGTTATAAAGTATCAAGATGTTTGGAAAATTAAGAATAAAAATGTAAATTAATTTATAGGAAATAACAATTTGTGACAAGCGCAAATCAAACAACGGTTGTAAACAGTAATGATTAGAATTCTAGGATTGAGGTACATCGAACAATCATACAATTCTATCTTCTTATCGTATTCTAATTGGTTATCTGGTTGTTGATTTGGAAGGTTTATAGTCCGATCTTGGTGTCTCGACCTCAAATCTTCTATCTATTGAATATTACAACTACCGCTCCCGCAGAAATACAACAATTCTTCTAGATTCATAAAGTTATCTTCTTGCAATTGAACCAAGTAAGGCTTCTAGGTATATCCCTATCCTATATGTTAATTCAAACCCCTTATTTCATAAAAGGATAAGAACCTTGCTCCTTAATTTCTTCATTCTATCCTATGATTCTCCTCCCCGATTCACATAGAAATATAGATTTATTATAATTGTGGCCACTCATCAAATTAGTAAGCTTAAGAAACTAAGAGCAACCTAGATGATAATCCAAAAAGACAACATGATAAAGAATATCAAAGAGTAATTATATTCTTGGCCTCAACCCCAGAACAAAGGTGCTTAGCCATTTATGTTTGAATTCAGTATAAAAAATAAGTAATTAATCATACCCCAAAATTAATCTTGAAGTAAAGAAGTTCAACAAATGTCTAAGAACCCTAAAAGAGAGAATTTTATGTTTTTCTGCCGCTGCTATACTTGCAAAAGTATTTGGGATTGTGCTCACGTATTCCTTTAATACTTGGACAAAATTTGGTCTGATCTAGACTACCAATGTAAAACATCGCTTATCGCATTGGAAGTACTGATGCATCACGTAGACTTTTCATCGAGCTACTGGAATTACACTTCAAAAATTTGATTAAGTGACCAATCACATCGAACGACGCAATGCATCAACATGGCATTGCGTCACTAGAATTGGCTTCTAAAAATTTGACTAAGTCATAAAATATATGCACCGACGCATTGACATCGCATCACGTCACTGGAATTTTACCCCAAATATTCAACTAAGTCTCATGAATCAACTCCTTTTTAGCTTGTTACTTCTATTCTTGCTCTAGCTCGTCTACACATTCTTTTGGACTCAATAAAAATGGTCTTCCACATCAACACAATTATTTTCACACCCTCAATGACCAATTGCTTCATAATATAGGTCCAATTTTAGTCTAATTCCATTATAGATTTACCCTTCATCACTAATTATGTCGGTTAGCTTTGAAACGTAATTTAGGTTAAATGCAATAGGATTAACACATTTTTGCTCTCACAAAAAGTCCAAATATTGGTAGATATTAGTGTTTGGACATATAAATATGCCCAAGATCAATGCAAGGCAAAGGTACATGGATTTTAATGTAGGAGATTGTGTGTTCTTCAATGTGTCTCCCATGAAGGGAGTGATGCAGTCTGGGAAGAAGGGGAAACTCAGTCCCTAATATATTGTCCCATATTTGATTTGAAAGAGGGCTGGTAATGTTGCATATTAATTGGATTTACCATCTAGTATAAGTCCTGTCCACTCAGCATTTCATGTATCCATGTTACAAAAATACGTGGGTGATCGATCGTTGGTTGATCTGTTAGAGAGCATTGGTGTATCGAATGCCTTATCCTATGAGGAGGACTTGGTTAGGATCTTGGATCGGCAAGTCCATTGGTTGTAGACAAAGGACATGGCTTCAGTAAAGGTTCTATGGTTAAATCAAAAGTTTGAGGAAGTTACTTGGGAAGCCGAAGAGGACATGAAGTCCAAGCATTCATTCCTATTCCCTATTCTAGAAAATCATGCTTAAGGTATGTGTTGTTCCTAACATCTTCAGTTTTAAAGTGTGTTAAAGGTAAGAGAAGAGGAATATGTAGTCAAATTATGCTAACAGTTGCCTTGTCCCACATTCGAGAACAAATGATCTAAGTTAGGGAGAATTGAAACAACCCAGATTTTTGACCCATCAAAATTTTTTGAGCCTTGACCTCACTTCCTTGGTTACGACTGGACCTTGGGATTTGTAAGAAGTCTTAATAACTTATTAGGATAAGTCGTAATCAAATAAGTAAGTTGGTGACTTGACTCTACTCTAAGTATGAGTGGCTCGCTAAAAGTTGTAAGGTTATGTTATGAGTTATTAGGTTCCATCATAGGGTGTCCAGTGTATATTGCAATTTAGGTTATGTGTTGACTACGATAAACCCTACAAGTAGCAGGATATCAATATTAATGGGTTGGGTAAGTCGTAAGGTCAAAAGTGTATGGTGTCCTAGTCATTGTCTTGGTTATGGCTCGTGGTATTGAGTTGTAAGGTGTTGTAATGATTCGATGGTTGACTCATAGTCAAAGGCGACACTTTTTAAGTTTTTAAGTTGATGGCACTCTGGACATTTTCCACTTTAAACCCTTGGACCGTATGACTTAAAGCCTTTCTTTGGACTTCATTATTACATCATTCCTAATAAAACACTGCGAAAATTATCTGTCAAACTCTCTGATCAAATTAAGGCTATGGTTTTAAACAAAGTGGTCATCTAGGGTTCTAAGGGTGCTATCTATCAAAATTTCTTGGTATTTTAGGCATGTTACTCTTCTCTTATTGTCAATTTTTTGAAAGCATGTGATTTAAAGTATTGTTCATGAGATGTTGATGTTGGATTTTGAACTATGGGTTAAAAGTTTTTAATATAAATTGCTTAAATGCTTTTTCCAAGAAATTTTTGAAACTATTATACTTAAACTGATGGTTGATGCATTTGGGTGCATGAGAATGGTGGATGGAAATATGATTACAAAGAAATCCCAAAATTTATTATTTGGTATGGAAATCGATAATAACCTTAACCTACTTGTATAATTTATTTTAGTTTATGCACTATCACATAGTTTGGCTTGTTTCTCGGAATCAATGCATGATATAATTAGTTAATTGGATAACAATAAAGGTTATGAAAACCTTATGGGGTACATTAGAATTCCTCAAGTGATTTTAATAATGGAGTCTATGTGGTACTTAGAAATCCGCTAAGTGTTGGCTAATGACATTGGTTGTAAGCCATAGTCGGTAAGACGACACCTCTTAATAATTCCTTAATTATTGACTTCTAGAATTGCTGGTTTAGTTATGTGTTAAATGTTTTAATTGGGCAATAATTGGGGTTGTGATAGGTAGCCATGAAGGTGTGAGTCTGATTAATGAACACTAGAAACCCATGTTTGCAGACATGAGGGTTGGTTTAGATGATTATGTACTTGTGAGGTACAAGGGAATCCCCCAACTAAATACACGTACATATGTATCATAGAGGGTGAAGGGTAAAAGGTATCCCCATCCATCTATGGTGTCTCCTGTTCGTGAGGCTAACTTTCACTGGGGCTCGTTTAGGGGCAATACTAGTCCCATGTAGCCCGTGGGTAGATTATGATGGTGAAGCTAAACAGCTCAGGTTAAGGTTTTAAAATCCATGCTAAACCTTGTTCCCTATCCTGGCATGCTATGTATATATATATATAGATGAATGTATTTGCATATGGTTATGTACATTTGTTTGGCTAGTTTTGAATTGATGGAATTACTTTTTCTTTATCCCTGAGTTACATGCTAACGTTTACCCTACTAAACACCTTTTAAAGTTGTATCCCTATGTGATGCAAGAACCGACCATACTTTCACTCCTCCTACTCAGTGACTAGGTGATTTTGGGATCAATTGTGTGTCAAACTTAAGTGGTGAGCTTTCATACTTTGAAAGATGCATTTCATGCTATGGATTTTTTTATGTCCTTAATATTTCTTTTGTTCTTGGTTTTTTCTATGGTTGGGGCATGTCCCTATGGGATATTCTTAGGTTTTGATTAGAGGCTTTGTCAGACTGCTGTGGACATAGGTGGTATTGGTGGGTTGTTTGGTTGTTGGTGGTTTGTTTTACCTATATAAATATTATAATTTCTTTAAATTGATATTCTATTATCTTATTATATGTTCAGAATTCATCCGATATATCGTGTAAGTCGATCAATGGTTTGGATATTGTGGGTGGTCTCCGGTCCTGGTTGGACTTGAGATACAACATGACCAAGCCCTGGTTTGGGTCATGTCAATTCTATTAGTAATTCATTTGAGGCCACTTATGTTGGCCAGTTTATGAGGGTGAATCCCCCATCCTTTACAGGATCTAAGTCTGAGGAGGATCCTCAAGGGTTTGTTGATGAGATAGAGAGGATTTTCATGCTAATGCATGTTACTAATTCCGAAGGTGTAGAGTTTGCTGCATATTAGTTGAAAGATATAGCTTATTAGTGGTATGAGGAGTGGGAAGCTATAAGGGGTGATGATGTTAAGCGGGTGGTATCAGATGAGTTTTCAGGGGCCTTTCTAAATCAATTCTTTCCCCAGGAGTTGACAAAAGCTAAGGTTGAAGAGTTTGTGAACTTGAAGCAAGGGAAGATAAATATGAAGGAATATGCTCTAAAATAGTACTAGTTGTCCTGTTATGCTCTGGTGTTAGTGGATAACATGATATCTAAAATAAAAAAAGTTTGGTTCTAGATTGTCTCATGATTTAATAGTGGAGTGTAAGGCTATGGTGTTGAACAATGATATGGAAATCTCCAGTTTGGTAGTTTTTATATAGAAGGTAGATGGTGATAAAAAGAAATGGGTGGAGCTAGAATAGAGGCCAAAAAAGAAGTTTAGATATTTAGAGTAGGGTACAGGTCAGCAGAACAGTGGAAGAGGCGATAGACAGTGGACTAAGAAAAAGAATTGGGGGAATTCTTATTCGATGAATAGTGCTCCTTATCCTAAGCCTTCTGGTGATCTTTGCTTTAAGACTAGCAGTGGTCCTAAGGCACAGGGTGACCACTATTAGGTTAGTGGAGTTCAGTCAGCCCCACCTTATCCCCCTTGCCTATTTTATGAACAGACTTATCATGGTTATTGTGAGGAGAGGAGGAACTTGTTTTTAAATATTAGTTAGCCTGGTCATCTTCAGATAAATTATCTTATATCTAAGGTTGACACTGTAGCTAATATGGTTTTGATCACCACTTCTTCAACTCCTGCACCTAAGGGTGCCACTTTTGATATTGGCTCTGCCAGAATTATCTTTATGCACTTGCTACTCGTCAACTTTCTAAGGCATATCCATATGTTATTACTGGTATGTTACAACTCTTCTCTTATGATGCTTATTGTTTACTTGATATGGCTTCTAACTTATCTTATGTGACCCCTTATGTTTCTGTGCACTTTGTTTTTGGTCCTAAAAGTATTTTCGACCCCTTTTCTGTTTTGACCCCGATAGGGGATTCTACAGTTGCTAGAAAAATCTATAGGGGTTGTTTGGTGTCCATCTTTCATAGGGAGACATTGGTGGATTTGATATAACTTGATATGGTGGACTTTGATATCATCTTAGGGGTGGATTATCTCTATTTGTGCTTTGCTTCCCTGGATTGTAGGACCTGAAAGGTCAGTTTCCATTTCACTAATAAACCCATGATTGAATGGGAGGGTAATTTCGGCGTGCCCAAAGGGAGGATTATTTCCTATATTAGAGCTCGGAAAATAATTTCCAAGGGGTGTCTGTATCATCTAGTTTGGGTTAAGAATTTTAATTTTAAAAGTCCTTTGCAGTCTGTTCCTGCGGTTAATGAATTTCCAAAAGTGTTTCTTGATGATATTCTTGGAATTCCTTCAAATTGGAAAATAGATTTTGGGATTGATATTTTACCAGATATCAATTTTAGACTAGGTAAACCTTTGGTTTGGGTCTTGATGCACCCGAGCCCATTTCGACCTAGTGGTTGAAAAGTTGGAAAATTGGAAATATAAGTGTGACCCACATTTGGTCAAAATAACCTCAAATGGAAAATTCAACTTTTCTATCACATCAGAAATGTCAAATTTAGAATGGTTACATAGTTCATTTGATATATCAAATGTTTAATAACTTCTGAGGCATTAATAGAAACTTGTTTCCATGTTTCAACTATCAGCATAGTACAATCGCACCAAGGAGTATTGGCGATAATCATACCTTCTTCTATAGCCAAGTAGTACGATCGTACACTTGGTTGTTGATTGCCACATCTGGATACCTAGTATGGGTATAAAAAGACCCCTTAGGCCGCATTTTAGCCATGTTTCACTCATTCTGGAGAGCAAAAAATTCTATAATAGTGTGATAACCTAAAATTGAGTCTTAGGGGTGACTTGCGAGCTTGATCAACACATATTTTCATGAATATCTTTTGATGTAAGGTAAAAATCTTTTAAATTAATGTTTGAATTTCTTGAAAATTTGGCCAATGCCCCAAATCCTTTATGGCTTGATTTTAGCCCAAACTTAGCTTAGTTTTTAACCATTTTAAGGGTTTTGATTCCTAGAGATGATATCATGTTGGGTTGGTCTCGAATATGTGATGTTTTATCAGTAGGATCCGCTAGGGATTTTTGGTGTTAATTTTTGACCCGAAGCACAATTATGCAATATGAGTATCTTTATTCTTGTATTGATAAGTAGATTACAGTTTTGATGGTGTGATGGCATTTTGGGATTGCTAAATAAAGATCGATGGTGGTGAATAATTTACAAATTTACAGTTCAACTTTGAGGTAGGCTTCTATCTACTCTTCTTCATAAGATGATGCATGTTATATATTGCATGTGAATGTGAAAGTTAAGATTGATTATTGGTAAAATAACTTAGTCTTGATTAATGAAGTTTGGGGATTAGATGATGGTTTTGACTTGTAAGTGGAAATGTTTACTACACTTTTAGAATTCTATTGCCTTCTCGTTTGAACAAATTTGTAGAATGAATATGACATAATGCTATGTTTGGGATGTGGTCTTGGCATTGGAAACATGGTTAGTATATTTAACTTTATTTGGGCTATTTTGGTGATCTTGAAAGCTTAATTTAGGTGGAGTTGACTTAATTGCTCATGTTTCTAGGCGTAATTCCTATCTTAGGATTGGTTATGGATTACTTGACACCTAGAAGTTAAGATAGATACCTTAGCCTAGTTTGGGGTAAAAATTTCTTAAATGTGGAAATGGATGATTAGAAGTGGGTTCGTCAAACCCACCTTAGGCTAAGACTTGTGTTAGCCCTCATGGACTTAGTTGCGGATGCTAAGCATAGTTGAGACTATTGAGCCTTTTGAAAAAGGTTACTTTGCGACTTGATGAATGGTGATAGTTTTCCCCGAACTATGATATATAGCCTATAGGCATGAGACGCTTATCGATATGTTATGCCTTATTAATATGATATGGCTTATAGAGATGACATGATTTACATATATGATTATTAAAATGGGTTCCAGATATGTATATGGGATGAAGCCATGATTATGATGTTGTAAATATTCTGGACCCATTATTGGGGCAAAGACCATGTTATGATATCGATTAGAATTCGGGGACTGTTTATCCTTGTAAAGGATGTGATTGTAGCTTAATGATATATTAATCTTATGGTTCCATTGTTTTAATATTGGTGATGGAATGCATAGATTCGGTACACTCCTGATCATTGCATCAGTGATTGATATGATTTCAATTATGATCCTAATCTTATAACTATTTTCCTAAATATGGATTAAGTCCCACTTTCCACCTTACAAGCGGGTTCCTTCATAATAATTGCATGTCTGAATGAATAACTTATTTCTAAAGATATTAATAATGATGTTTTAAAGATTTGATCTAAGCATATTCCAATCTATGACTTTGATAGTACTCTTTTCTCTAGTCGTCGAAGATTCTAACTCTTTCTACACTTCTATAAATATTTAGTGGCAAAGTTTATCTCTGGCAACGGATTTACAGATTTATACTCTTTTTTTCACAATTTAAGATCATACACCTATTTCTTATCAATAAACACATCTCTTATCAATAAACACATCTCTTCGATATGGTACGGAGGAAGAATGGTGGTATAGATGATGTGAATTTCGTGTAAAACCCGATGACAGACTTTAATATTAATGTTATATGTGCATGTGTTGAGGATGTCGATGCTGTAGATTATATTGAGGGCATTGACTATATTATGACCGGTTCAATTTCGAGTCTTGATGATACTCATGACCGATTTAATTCTAAGTCTTGATGATATTTATGACTGGTTGAATTTTGAGTCTTGATGGTAATTATGGTTGGTTCGATTTTTAGTCTTGATGATACATATTCCCGATTTAATTTCAGAGGATGATTATGATGATGAGTTTTATGATGGTGATAGTTATGAGACAATTTTGTGATATTAATTATATACCTTGCATGCATATTTCCTATCATTAGTATGCGCCTACATCTATCAGCCCATATTGGGAGAGAGGGGTTGTATAGGTATGGGTGTGACTATGCTTTGTGGTGTGTTTTATATTGATTGACCCTTTTAAGCCTTTGGAGGTGGATTATATTAGGCCCCACCATGATCTAAAAAATTAGGTCATGACAAATTTCCATTTCAAATAAGATAAGCTTTAGTATCTCGCTCTCTTTTGAAAATAGGAAAAGGTGTTCTAGGGAGACTATGATTTCCATTGTCTCTTCTATAAGTTGGACAAGGTGCATATGAGTAGGTGGTATAACTCTCATGTTCTTCATGCTTGGAATGGTAAGTGGAAAGGCTCTTCATGCCCCATCAATCTCATAAAAACCTTCAAAAAGCTCTTCATCCCCTCAATATTCCCCATAAGATATATATTTATCATTTTATCCTTTGAAATAATAGCTCTTATTTCTACATGCCTCTTAATCATGGATATATTCATAGCCTACATAAGTGTCATTTCCATAATAGCCATAGCTCTCATTACGAAAATCGTGGTCTCCTATTTCGTAGTCATATGTATTCGAGGTTATCGAAGACATACCTTTTTATACTCTAAGTATCGTTTAAACGAACAAATAAGGTTAGTAGCAAAGCTCCTCACGAACACTCGAAAGAATTTCATCTTTATATGCCTCACAATAGTATTAGCTAATGTTGAGGACTTGTTATAGTCTAGTGATAAATAAAGTGTTGATTGTTGATCTTTGGTGGATTTATGCACCTAACTGTTATAATCTCTATGTATTTAGCCTATTTTTGAGAACTTCTTGTTTGTGTACTAAGTTGATATTCATAAAATTAAGCATATAAGTGTTAAATTACTTGATTATAATGTTTAAGGTGTGTTCAAAACAAATTCTGAATGAAAAATACGACTTAGAGTTTAGATGAGAAAACTATAGTTACTAGCTTGAGCTAGGTGTTGTTCTAGTTAATCTAGTTGGATTCGATTGTGTTTAAGAAATAATTTGTGGTGTTTGATGATGTAGGAAGACTTATTAATGTTAAAATCAATTGTGAGATGCTTCACAAGCTGAATTTGAAGTGTTAAGACAACCATGAAGTGAGGAACTCAAAGCCAAATCGACGGAACAAACATAGATGGAATCTGGAATTTCTTAGCACTACGTCATGCCATGCCCTCTAGCCTCCAACATAAGGGCATGTCTCACCCTTGGACACAAAACAAAATTTAAAATTCTAGTGAGCATCCACTATAAGGGAGTGTCATTCCATTATTGCGCCAATTCATTGGTGTGGCACGCCCATGGTTTCAAAATGGGCTCTTTGTTCCATCTATAAATAGGACACTCCTAGGTTATTGAACCCACCTGGGATGAATTTTGGGGCTGGTAATGCACTTTAGGAGTCTTATTTTAGGGTTATAAATCACTCCTTTAGTTTATTTTTGTTTTTTATAAATTAATTTCAATCTTTTGATTCATTGTAAGACCATGAGCGTCCGAACACCCTCTTCTATGGTTGAGGCCATGAACATGATTACTTTATCTTTTATTTAAGTTGGTTTATATTTATTATCTTTGATGTTTATTATCATTTTTGGTTGTTCATATATCCTTTCATTAATTTTCTATGGATTTGTGACCCTTATGATAAATCTATATTTCTATTGTGAGCCCAGAAGGAGGAACAGTAGATTAGAACGTAAGGTGTACTGAGTGCGATCTTAAACATTCAAGTAATTAAAGTTAATATTTCCATTTAAGATAGTAATATACATAATTTGTCCCATTAGTTCATATATAGGATGAAATATAAATTTGCTTAACTTAGTTCTCACATCCCCGCTCAATGATATAGGTGTGGGTCTAAGTTAGATAGACGTTTAGAGGATAATCATTCCCTATTTATGTTATCAACCCTGTGAATCAAGAACCATAATAATTAACTAAACCAATAATATTTTATGGTTAAGTAGGATTGTTCGTAGTGCCTTGACCCCAGAGTCTTCCCCATTATTGTTTCCAACCCCTTATATTATTGACTTATTTATGGTTACTTCACATTTTCAAATCTTAAATGTTATTAGTTACTCTTGCATTTTTTAATCTTTATAGTAATACTAGAATTATATCATTTTTGAGCACAAGTACCTGTGGGATCAAAACTTGTATATTAAAGGCTACTTTAGTACTTGGGTGACCACGTACACTTACGTATGCACTAGGATGCAACAAGTTTTTGGCGCTGTTGTGGAGATTTGAAAATTGTCAATTGTTTTTGTTTTAGTTTTGCTATTTTTCTTAAGAAGTGCTAACAAATTTATCTTAGCTTCTAAATTTGCAGGTACAAGTTTGAAACTTGAGTAAGCTGGCAAGTGAAAGGGATTTGGTTGACCCATATCCTGAATCTGAGCGACATTTACTCCAATTGAGGAGAGGAAAATCTCTTCTCTATCGGAGACCTCAAATTGATCAGGAAGAATCTGTTCCTATAGAAATGGCTGAAGATCCACCAGCCACATGAAGTTTCGCGAAGTAGCAATCCCACTCTCTACCAATGTTACCTCTGCCATCCTTATGCCAGAACTTGGAGGTAAATTTGAGCTCAAACAGAACATGATATAGTGATTTCACAATAGTGGATAATTCATAACCCTGTCAAATAAGGATCCATAGGTCCATTTGCATAATTTCTTAGAGATTAGGAACAGCTTTATTCCCAATGGAGTCTCCACTTACTATATAAGGCTCACACTCCCCCGGTTATCATTTTCGGGAGGAAAATGAAGTGATTGAAGACATAACTTTGAAACTCCACCAGCACATGGGATAGCCTGGTGAAGAAGTTCCTCATCCAATTTTTCCCACCCGACAAGACTGTAAGACTATGAAGTAAGATTCTAAGTTTTAAGTACATGCCGAATGCGAACTTATAACATTCTTAGGAAAGGGTCAAATCTTTTCTCAAATACTGCCCACATCATCAACAAACGAATGAGGTATTGTCTTACACTTTTGTTAAAGTCTTGACCATAACATAAGATTTTTTTTTAGATTCAGCTACAGATTGTCAAGCATTGGAGAAAAGTTACGTTGTGTTGTATACTCTCCCAAATTGAACTACATAAATTAATACTAATTGTCATTGTGATATTTCTAGAAGTATTGTGAGAAAGCCTATAAGTATGATTAAGATGGATAGTGTCAAAGCTTTGGCCGCCCAACTGTCAGCCTTGCAAAATAAAATGATGATGCATTTTAGTAAGTTAAGTGTGAACCGACCTCAAGCTTAGGTAAATGCAGTCTAACAGTCCCCATCATGGTGTGAGATTTATGGTATTAGTGGACACTCTGCAGAATTATATGGAGAAAATATGGAGTCGGTAAATTTTATGGGGAATGCACAGAAGGAAAGTTATGGTAACTCCTACAGTCACAAGTAGATGAGTTAGTCCAACTATTTATGGGGAAAAAATTGAAGTTCAGACTTAGCAGTTTTAGTAGTACCCAAACAAGTAGGCTAGTAATATTGAAGAAGCACTAAAAAGATCTTCGCCATTAAAGAACAAATGACTGGGAAAATAAACTTGTCCAAAATTTTGTAGAGATGTAGTTGGGATAGCCATCTTAGGAACAAAATACCAAACCTCAAGGAGCTTAGCCAAGTAACATAGAAAATACGAAGCAGGTAATGGTAATCACCTTGAGGAGTGGTAACGATCTCATTGACAGACCGAACAAGAAAAATCAATAGGTTCAGGCAGAGTTAGTTCCAAAGTAGGCAGAGGTAACGTAAGTTGAAACCAAAAATGGTGAATTTTTGGGGAAGTTTGAGTACCCAAAAACTAAGGATCCTGAGCTGGTTCAAGAAAGACCACCTCCACCATTTCCTCAAAAGCTTATAAAGGCTAAGGAGGATATATGTTTCAAAATTTTTTTTAACACATTCAGAGAACTTCATATTGACCACCTATTGTTAGATGTTTTGCAGGGAATGCCTAAGTACCCCAAGTACTTGAACGTAGTGATCAATAAGAAAAAATTGAGTGATATTGAGATAGTGCCACTTACCGAGGAGTGCAATTTAGTTGTGATAAGAAAGATAACAAGGAAGGTAAAGGACTTAGTGATTTTCACCCTACCTATACAAATTGGTGATAATGACGTAATCTATGCTTTGAGTAACTTAGGGGTAAGCATAAATTTCACTACCCTATCTTTTGTTAATACTTTTGGATTGAAGAAGATGAGGCCAAGTTTTGTAGTGCTAAATAATGAATAGAACTAGTGTGCAACCTAAAGGAATCATAGAATATATGCTTATTAAGGTTGGTATGGTCATTATTCCTATTGACTTTATTATTCTTAACTATGATGCAAATGACATGGTATTGATCATACCAGGACATCCATAGAATAAGAGCAAAACCGATTGATGTTAGAGAGGGCACTCAAATAATGAGATTTAATCATAAAGAGGTGGTCTTCAAAGTATACAAACTACTCAATCCACCTTTGCACTATAAGGATTTATGTATGATTACAGCTATGAAAGTGGATGAGTGTGGGATGGTAGAGTGTGCACCTTAAAAACCTCTTCAGACTATCTTATAGAGTTTCACAACCCACCACTTAACTCTGAAGTTGTGAAGTTAAAATAAAAACTTTGAATGAGACCTTGAGATTACACACTCAAGAGGTTAAAAAAGAGTGAGAAGATAGACTTATAGCAAGAGGAAGAGGATAAAGAAATACAATTGAAATAGTGATGTGGGTTGTTCCGCGATACTAAATCAGGCGCTGCTTGGGAGGTAACCCAAGTTAAGGTAGGTATTTTTTTTGCAGTATTTTAGTATTTGTTTCATGTTTGTTTTTGTTTTTATTTTTGTTGAGTCATAGGTTGATGGGAAATATGAGTACCAAAAATCTAAACTAAGGAGCACGATAAAGACTGTATGTGGGGTCAAGTGAACAACATTGATTATTTAAGATGCTACTAGCTAGGCCTAGAGGCCTTAGGAACTATTTCAATCCTTGCTTTTGAATTATACTTTGGAGACAAAGTTTGTTTTTAAGTGTGGGGTGGGGAATTTTTACCATGGTTTAGGATGAAGTGTTGCTATAGGATTTAATTTAATTTTTTTTTTTTTAGTTTTTGACTACATTTGAAAAGAATTACAAAAAAAAGTTTGTCTTTGTTTGTTAGTCTTAGTTGGTGTGAGACTAGTAGGGGCACACTTTATTTATCCCTTGGGTTTTATTTTTTGTTCTTTTTCGAGGGGGGTTCCATTGAACCCAGTATACCTTTTTTATTTATTTTTAGGAGTAGATTTTGAATATTTTGTATTAGGAATAAGTAAGACATTTTTGTTAGTTGCTATGTGTGATTACATAATGCAAGTTGTTTGAAATGTGAAAGCATGATGATTGTGTTGAACGACTATTTTTTAAGCACTTAGGATCATGTTTATGAGTCGTGTGTAATGTTGGCCTAAATTTGAATTAATGTTGGGATTCTATTATAATTTGACTTGATTTGAGCATGTGTCATGTCTGATTGTGATTGTTTATACATTCCTTGTTTTATATTGATAACTAAAACTTGCTTTGTGTGTGTGAAAAACAAAATAAGGAGTGTTGAGTTTAGGAGAAGATATAATCATTTCTTTGATAGCCATGTTTCATACCATCTTTTATCTACCCTTGTGCATAATCTTACCTAACACCATTGGGCCTTAGCCTATTTCTTTTGTAGCCTCATATGTAGTCTATTCCCATTATTTTATTGACCGTAACTTGAACCAAAGTTCCTAAGGGCTTTAGTTGAAAAATTTATATGGTTAGGGAGTGTAAAATTAAAGAGGAAAAATGTGAAAGTGAAGCCCCAAAATTGTAACTATTGGTTTTGAAAAATTTTATGTGTTGTGGTTGGGAGTAATGTAACGAAAAGAGAAATATTTATAAAAAATAAATCATGTGTTGATAGAGAATACTCCCTTCTTACTATGTGTGAATCAGTGTGATGGGGCAAAACAAAAGAGATGTGTGAAGATAGAGGTTGTGAAATATTGGTTGTTAAGAAAGATTTCAATATATAATGTGATGTATTAACGTTCTTAGGGAAGAGAGTCACTATTACTCGCCAAAATAGTTCCTACCCATCCCTTAGACTACATTACAACCCACAAAATCCTATTTGATCTTGAACTTTGTCATTATGATATTAGTAGAATACTACATTAAGGGCAAGCCTATGGTTCATCTTATATGACTTGAGAATCTTTTGTGAGAGTAAGCAAAATTTTATACTTCTACCTGTTCTTATGATAAACTCTATCTCTTTGAGTGAATATAGGTAACTATATTATGGTGAGGGAGAAAGATTTATAGTAGTTAGGTAACTTGTGTGATCTCTTATATTGAGTAATATGCATGAGTTTTTCAACTTGGTGGAGTCAATTCTTGAGGTTAGGATGTTTTGAAGAAGCATTCATGAGCTGTCAGAAGTATGTGACAAACTTGGTGTATAACTTGCTATTTGTGTAGTCATTGTAGTGATAGCTTGATTGTCTTATTTTTAGTAGTAATATTGGAGTCTTACCCATATATGGTTCTTAATGTAAGATTTGTTTGAGGACGAACAAGGATTAAGTGTGGATATAATGATCTTAGGTGGATTTATGCACCTAAGTGTCACAATGTCTATGTATTTAGCTTTGTTTTGAGGATTTCTTGTGTGTATAATGAGTTGATATTCATACAGTTGAGTATATAAGTGTTAAATTACTTGATTATAATGTTTTTGTTGTGTTCAAAACAAGTTTTGAATGAAAACGATCACTTAGAGTTTAGATTAGAAAACTAGAGTTACTAGTTTGAGCTAAGCGTCGTTCTAGATAATATTGTTGGATTCTATTGTGTTTAAGCACTAATTTGTGGTGTTTGATTATGTAAGGAACCTTATGAGATGTTAAAATCAATTATGGGATACTACAAAATCTAATTTTGAAGTGGAAAGACAACCACAAAGTGAGGAACTCAAAGCCAAATTGATGGAGCAAACACAGACGAAATTTGGAATTTATGAGCACTAGGGTGTGGCACGCTCTCTATCCTCTGATATAAGGGTGTACCATGTAGGGAACAAACCAAAGTGGCAAATTATAGATAGCATCCATGATAAGGGTGTGCCACACCCTTATTACACCAATCCATTAGCGTGCACACCCATGGGTTCAAAATGGGCTCTTGGTTCCAACTATAAATATGACACTCCAATGTTATTGTACACACCTAGGACGACTTTTGGGGATGGAAATGAACTTAAGGAGGCTTATTTTAGGGTTCTAAATCTCTCCTTTTGTTTAATTTTCATTTTTATACATCAATTTCAATCCTATGATTCATTTTAAGACCATGAGCAGCCAAACACCCTCTTCTAGGGTTGAGGCCAAGAACATAATTACTTTATATTCCATTTTAGTTAGTTTATGTTTATTATCCTTTTTGGTTGTTAATATATCCTTGTATTACTATTTTATGGATTCATGACCCTTTTGATAAAGGTATGTTTCTATTTTGATTTCTAAAGGAGGAACAATAGATTAAAATGCGGTGTGTATGGAGAGGGATCTTAAACGTTCAAGGGATTGAAGTTAGGATTTGATTCTAGGATAGTAATGTACCTAAAAGTCACCCTATTCAAGTCATATACAGGATGAAATAGATATGCATTTAACTTAGCTCTTACATCTCTTCTCCATTATGTTGTTGTGGGTCTAAGTTAGACAGATGGTTAGAGGATGACCATTCTCTAATTAAGTTATCAACCCCGTGCTTTAACAACCAAGATAATTAACTAAACCAAAAAAAATTATATGGCTAAATAGGATCATTCATATTCCTTTTACCCTGGATTATTCAGCATTATTGTCTTCAGAACTTTACATTGTCGACTTATTTATGGTTACTTCATGTTTTCAAATGTCAAACATTATTATTTACGCTCGCACTTGTTTAATCTTCATAGTAATACTAGAACCAAATCACTATTGAGCCGAAGTCCCTGTGGGGTCGGCACTTAGCTTTTAAAGGTTACTTTACTAATTGGATGACTACGTACACTTGTGTGTGTGCTAAAATGCAACAATTTCTACTCTCGATCGGAATAGATTCTTATTCGTTAGAAGGATGAGTGACTCAAAACAAACAAGGACTTCAATGAAGAAATAACTAAGAAGTAAAAACTAGGAAAGCCCAAGAAAAGGATGATAAAACAATACATACTCAAAAACTAATTAACCATCTAAGTAGGTAGTTACTAGTAATTAATTAGTTTTAAGAATCAAAAATAGAAATAAGGAATCAAGTAACAGAACTAAAAAGTTGGAGCTTAAGTAAAATGGAGTTTTGGGTTGTTTAAGTACGTTTTGGAGGTGTGCAGACTTACACTCGACATTCCCACGCATGTGGACTTGCAGGTGAAAGAAAAATCTGGTAGGTGACCTTCTTTGGCCACCTATGGTTCTATGTGACTCATCTGCCTGCTCAGATGAGGGTGCAGGTGGGCTGGACAGTTCACCTGAAAGCCATGAGTTTCCTTTCTTTGTGGCCCCTTTGGGTTCTCTCTCCTAGAATATTCCTAATTATTTGGGATATTCTTTTGTATTAACACCCAAACACTTTTAGCTCTCCTTCTTTTTAAATCTACCATAACTTTTGAATGAATCTTCTTTTTGAAGATATGAATATCCTCAAGAACACCAAAAACAAATTTAAAGATCCAAAATTCACAACTTCTTCATTTTAGCTCAAAATTCGATGAAATTGGAATCTTAGGCTCTCTTCATCATTAGTAACACTTTCCAACCATCATTAACCATTAGATTATAACCAAGAATTCCAGATTTTTCGACCTATTGGCAAATTTATTCAATCTTCAAACCCGAAAATGGTGGATTTTTAAATCGTCTCCAAATAACACCAACTTTTAGATCAAAATTCCCTTCAATGGAAAGCATACTTTTTCGTCAGTTTCAAACCTCAAATACAAACTAATAAGTAGATATAAAAACCTACTTCTTTTTTCTTTAACACCAGATCAATAATAAGATTTTCTCTCCAAATTTCCTCAAACTAAATTCAAATTTCAAGATTTGACTCAAATATACTAGAAGAAACAAAATCTAGTATAGAAACTATAAAAATGTCTCAAAACACCAAAATACTTGAAAGTTTTTTTAATTAAAATATTTTTGTGACCCCTTTTTTGTTGTTGTTGAAAGATAACAAACTCAAGATTGAATTCTTAGGGATGAACTTAAGCTCAAATCTGATACCAAGTGATAACCCATAAAATGGGAAAAGATAAATAAAGTCCAATAACGAAGGAAAGTAAAGAATAGAAGATAGATAGATAGACACAAGAGAGTATATGAAAGGATAAACAAAGAATATATTAAATTCTAAGACCTTCCTTTCAAATGCAATCTGACACCATATCTTACGAAGACCGAAAGGGTAATCAAGTCGCCCAATAAACCAATTTTTCTAACAAGTAATCAACAAAAGCTTATCCAAGATTTGAAGATCCATATATGTCTCCCAATCAATAATATCAATAAAAAACTAAGTAAAAAAAAGCTAGGTTATAATATTTATCAACATGGGCCATTTGTTACATATTTGGGCCCAAAAGTAACCCAATTTCATAAAAAGGAGCAAGTTGCCCGCTTTGGACCACATGCCTATGTAGGTGATGACCTGCTGGAGCATGTGGAGCACTTACTAGTGCAGGTGAGTGATTAATAGGTGCAAATGCCCGCACAGATGGTTGTAGATTGTCATATAGCTTCTCTTCTCTTTCTGACGACCACTCCACTGGTTCCCTTTACTCCAAGCCATCTTTTATATATGGTTTTATCCTACTTAGAGCTTGAAGTGAACCCTCCACAAATATCCTTGTGGCCTTATAATCCTCGTGGCTAGGATCCTTTGTAGTTTCTCTTAAAATATAAGCTAAAAAGGTTGATATCGATTTGGATTGTATCATGAGCCATAAGTTTTCATTCCTCCACCATTGTGATTAAAGGTTAGTTTTCTTGAAAATTGATTGCTGGAAAGAAGAGATAAATAAAGTAATCTCACTAGGTGTACCAAGTTTTTTGCAACAAATTTTAATATGAAAGGATGAATTGAAGGACAAATAAAATATGAAGAAATATAATTTTATTGACAAATAATATGAGAACAATTTTGTTTTTTTCTCGAGATGAATGATGATAACCACCTTGGTATTTATTTGATCTCTATGAAGAAAAGATTTAATAGATTTTTTTAAAGTGTTTGATCACCTCTTGATCTCTTTATGAATAACCAAAATTTTATGGTATATTCGAGGTGCCTCTTTAAAGGAATATGTTACCCTTTATATAGGCGTGTGTTAGGATTTATAGTACAGTAGCATTCAAGAATCCTAACAGTACTGCACTCATCTTGTAGAGTTTCACAAAATTTTAATGTTTGCGAATTTTCCCTACTTCAAGGTTTGTAAAAGTTTAAGCTTGATGAAAATGACTGATAAGAATTGTAGTACCCATAGAAATGGAGCTTCAATTTTACAGTTTATGGCTTTAGATTTGTAGATCTAATTTGTGAAAGATGAAATGAAGAATATATGTCTACAAAATTTGTAAACGACAAAATTCCATTCCTCAAAAATAATAATCAAGAAATGAAAAATACAAAAAAAAAATTAATAATATTTAATTTCAATAATTCGTGCGGGGTAGTAATTTTTATAAAATCTTGTATAAAAATATTTAATCCAATCATTCTTGTCTTCACAACCATCAACTCAATAGCTTTTCTTTATTTTTGAATTGATGAAATACTTATTGGAATTTCACAGTGAATGCAGCTATGGATGAGGTATTATTCATCATTTCATGCATCACTGTCATAGATGATCAAGAATAACATGGATTTTCCCTAACATGAGATACATACATGTTATGCAGAGTAAATCTTGTGCTTAAGGATTCACTGTCGATTTCAGTGAAGGAATTCTTAGATTTAGATAAGCTAAGTATTGCAAGAACCCTTTAGACTATCTCAACTATGACATTCTTTCTTTTGTGATATTTTAAAGACACCTTATGACTTTTATAGTAGAACAAAATACAATAGTAGATTTGAAATATTCATGTGAAGCTCGTCATCCTTACAATTTGTCTTGGTTCTTGGTGACTGGTCTCATACTTATCTCAGTAACATATAGGATACTTTTCAAAATAGCATAGAATTTAGATTCAGTAGCTCTTGCGAATAGGTATTTTGAGTTGACCTAACTTAGCTATTGAAGGCTTGACCAAATATGCTAAACATCAAGATGCTCAAATTTTTAAGTTAACAGATATAATGAAAGACATGATGGAATAAGAATCTAATCATGCACCTGGAAAGTGTCTGCAGCACAAGAGACAACTCATCATCTTTCAAAGCAAGCGAAACATGCTAAGGTGATCCAAGTTTCCTTCAAAGTCACAATTTTGATCGATTAAATAAAGGATTTCATCATGGGGACCATCAAGGATAAGTACAAGGTTAACAAAAGATTCTCCTTTGCATATACAAATTCATACACCGCAAGGATTGATAGCTTAAAGATGTCTATAAATTATGTATGATTGAAATTTTTGTAGTTAGATGGTAAAAGAAATTCTAAGTAACATATGGCATACTTCATTGAAACGTGCGATAATGCTGGAACATATAGTAATTAATTCATCAAATAGTTTGTTAGTTATCTTAAAGGTACTGTATTTGATTGGTTCACAAACCTTGAGTCTAATTTTATTGATAGTTAGGAAAAAATAGTGCAAATATTTTTAAACCACCTATTTAGTATAACACGTATTATAAGCATGGTCCAACATACAAACATACATTAGTGGAATAAAGAAATATTTTTGATTTTATTAACCAATGGAGACATTTAAGATTAGACTATAGAGATTGACTTAGTGAAGCTTCGAGAATAGAGATTGACATCCAAGGTATGCACTAGGGTCTTCTCTACACTTTCTGAGGCATAAATACTAGGAAATTTGAAGAATTTGCCACCCATGATATAACATGGACTCACGTATGGCCTCTGTTAGAAGTGAAGGGATACCTGTTCACGATCCTTGCAAAGGTATAAACAAGAATAAGGAGAAATATTTGCGCAAGAATAAATACAAAGAATTCATAAATGATAATGCTTCTCCTGTAAGTTCACCATAAAGGTAAGAAAGAAGTAGAATGTAAAGGAGACTTCTTTGGAGGATAGACAAATTTGAAAACTAAATTTGAAGGAAATGCAAGAGAAGGATTGCCCATTTCTAGATTCAGATGTCACTGCAACCTTTGATGAACTCTTTGGGCTAAAATATTATGAGTTACCGAAGATGAAAAGACCAAATAAAGCAAAAATGAGTGATTATCTAAATTATTACAGGTAGTATTAGTTGTTTGATCACCTTATAAAGAAACACATTGTCTTTAAGGATAAAATCACAGACAAAATAAGTCACTTGTGGTCCACTAAATCTAATCATGACATGTAACCTTATAAACGGATTAGGAGAAAAGGATGTTCCAAACATAAATCTGACAGAAATGATTAATAGCCTATTGTACAAGCTATTAGGAGGTAAGAAATTCTTATTTCAAAGAATTGATATGCTTGTTTGTTTTTTTGAGAGAAAATACAAGCTTTAGAGAGTAGTATAATCTATCTTTCTGTCATGATCAAAAAGTTGAGATCAAGATGGATCTACATTAATCCAATCTTGGTAGATATGACAAACACCTAAACAAGAAAGAAGATCAAATTAATACACAAAATAAGACAAAATAAGACTTCCAAAATAAAGTTGGGTCAACACATATAAAAATATAGCAGGAATCTAAAATAATATTATGACATCCTGAAGAAATAGTGTCATAAGAGTAGAGCATCTAAGTACAACATCCAAAAAAACTGAAATACAAATGTGTGTCACCAAAAAGTAAATAAAGATAACAAGGTAGGATAGGATCTAGAATCCACCCCAAACATTATAGAGCACGCCAACACCTCGATGTTTTGATCAATCCTGCACGAACTTAATTGCCGCATCTCATTCTAGGATCTGCACCGAAGGGCATAGTAGAAGTGAGTACGATCCACTTGTACTCCATAGGTATCATAGGCTGACAAAGCAAAGTAGAAAATAATACATGTAAAGAATGTACGATGAAAACATTACCAACAAATAGAAAAGTTCCCATACGGATGCTCACACCGCCTCTACTAACAGTTCTAATATATGTACATGAAATCAAATAGAAGAAGGTATACATAAAGATAAGTAAAACCTGTTACCATGCCATGAACACACGAAGAAACATAAAAGATGTATATGAAATACAATGCAATGAATGATGTAATAATAGTTTGAAAGTCACTGAATGACTTTCTTTACACACTTACTGAGCATCACTGCTCCCAAAGTAAGACCCAATGGTGGTTTACAACCTGTATAATATTTCAAGATCTCAACCTACCCCTCCAGATAGTGTTCACTAATCAAGCCTTTTTGAAAATATCCACTTTTCTTTCCAAGATAATGTTCCTCAATGGTACCGATATCTCACATATGTATATGTATGAAATGAGGATATAATGCTCACAATCAAATTAGTTTGAAGATTATAAATCCATTCAATACGTTTATAAGTGAGCCTAGAAATCAACCTAATATGTTAACATATCATGATATCAGTTCTAGTTTTGCACCATTGGAATAAATATGCACTTAAAATATCATTAATACCATATGACTTATAACTCGAGCATTATTATCATGATACAGGAAAATGATGCTCAGTAAGGCCTAAATATCTATTAAAGTCCCCATACAAAAATCACACTAAGAATAAAGCATATAAAGGCACAAATAAGGCCAATGATGTCAAATAAAGCCCCCCCTGCACGAGCAATATGCAATATATGATATTTTAAGTCAACAAATAATAGGAATATACGCTCCCATATTAGCACACAATAATAATAATAATAATAATCTCAAAATATATTCCCCATGTTATTTTCCCAAACCCATAACATATTTTACTTATTTATCAACTATCCATCCCAAGCTACAAACGACCTCAAAGCATCGGAATCCAAGCCTAAAGTCCTTCAACATGGAGCCTTTAACTTTAAAAGGGTCTCTAAATCAACTAAAACCAATAAATATCACTTCTACACATTAAAAGAAAGCTAATGATACCCATATTGACTATATTTATAATGGTTTCAAAAAATGGGTTTGAAAATAAAACGGTTAAAATAAGAATTTTATTTTAGGAAATTATCCCCTAAAGCTATAGGAATTCATAGTAAAATCCCAAGTGAAAACTAGTTATAAATGAGGTTCAAATTGAAGAAGCACCATTTTTAATCTTTATCAGTAAAACCTCTAAGAAAATCCATTTCCAAATTAAGGTTAAAAGGTTTTTTCGAAGACATAATAATAAAAAATAATGAAAGATGAGTTTAGAGGTCATCCAAATGAAAAATGATGATGAAACCTAGAAAATTTTCCTTACCAAAGCTTGGAGCTCCAAGAATAGAGGAAAATCATAAAAATAAACTATATATATTTTTTAGCATTGGCCTCTTAAGTGACTAATTAATCATTAAAGGGGCCGCTGCTTAAGCGGCTATTGACTACTAAAGCGGCCTGACCACTGTGGTTGGCTTTACTAAAGCGTCGTACCATTGGTAAAGCAACAACCGCTAAAGTGGTCAAGTTCCCACTTTAGCAATGGGGTAACAGGTCAAAGTGGCTGCTAAAGCAACAACCACAAATATGGTCTTTTGGTAGCAAAAGTGGCGAACCATCTTTAACTGGATCAACAACTTTGCTGTGTTTTAAAGTTGTTAATTGACTCCTTGGGATCCATGTTGAATCACGTGAATGCAAGTGAACTATGCTACTAGGCTATTTTCAACTTTCAAACTCAATGACAATATTAGATTTTTGAAAAAGGATTATTTTGACCCTTAATGACAATATGCTACTACGCATGTCGAGCTCGATCTCCCAGGTAGCCTCCTCAATAAGACGGTGTCTCCACTGAACCTTAACCATAAAATTTTTTTTAGAAAACAATTGTCTAACTTCCCTAGCTAATATAGAAACTATCTTCTCTACAAAGGTCAACCTCTCATCCAACTGAATTGAATACCAACAAAGCACGTGAAACTCATCTGAAATATAGCATCATAGCATTTATTGATGAAAAACTGGGTGACTGTTTGAAAACTATATGGGAAAGGAAAAATTATGAGCAACCTCCCTAACTGTCCAAAGTATCTCAAAAGGTCCAATGTACTCAGGCTAAGCTTCCCTCTCTTTTCGAACCTCATCCCGCCCTTCATGGGCAATAGACAAAGAAAAACTTGATCACCAATCCCAAAATTCAAGGCATTAAGCCTACAATCAACATAACTCTTTTTTCTACTTTGGGTTACCCAAAGCATATCTGGAATCAGCCGAACACTATCCAGAGAATCGTAAAGTAAGTCGGATCCATGGGGTATAGCCTTGAAAGTCTCAAACCAATAATTAAAGATCTACAAAACCTTCCATACAATGCCTCAAAAGGTACTATCTCAATACTTTAATAGTAACTATAATTATAAGAAAACTGCGGTAGGGACAAATGTTGCTAATACTGACTTTTGAAGTCCATAACACACATATGGAGCATATCCTCTCAGCTTGAATAGTCTACTCTGATTGAACATTAGTCTGGGGATGGAAAGCTATATATAGATCAACCCGAGTATGCAACTCCTCATAAAATATCCTCTAGAAGCTATGAGTGAACACTAAACATCTACCTAAAACAATAGATACAAGTACCCCATGAAGACAAACTATATCACGAACATAGATAAGAGCCAACCTCTCGGTATTGAAGGAAATCTTAATAGGGATAAAATGAGCCAATTTGGTTAATCAATCTATAATGACCCAAATGCTTTCAAAACCACCAGAAGGACAAGGCAACCAACTCATAAAGTCAATAGCGATCTACTCCCACTTCCTCTTAGGGATGGGTAATCTCTGAATCAAACCACCTAATCTCAAATGCTCGAACTTCACCTGCTAAAAACATAAGTAACAAGCTACGAAGTTCACTACATCTTTCTTCATACCACCTTACCTGTAATGCTGTTTCAAATCATTGTACATCTTTCTCACTCTGGATGAATAGAATATTTATAATAATGTTCCTCATCTAAAATTGATCTCACCCATCTACCAACTCTTATCACAAATCCTTAGCTACCAATCCTCAAAATACTATTAGAATCATGAGATGTTGCTTTATCCTCGCCACTTAAAACCTGATCTAAAACCACTTTAAAACTATCATCATCAAATTGGTGAGATCAAATCTACTCCATCAAAGAAAACCTAGTATCAATAATGGTTAATATACATCCTGGTGTTGAAATGTCAAGCCTAACTATCTGTTCAGCTAAAGACCGAACCTACAAGGCTAAAGAATGCTCCTAAGTCAAGATATGAGCTAAACTCCATATACTAGTCCTCTTTCAGCTCAAGGCATCGACAACCACATTAGACTTACCTGAATGATAAAGAATAGTGAGATCATAATCCTTAAACAACTGTAGCTAACATTGTTGTCTCATATTTTGATTTCACTGGTTAAAGAAGCACTAAAGGCTATGTTGATCAGAGAAAATCTCACAATAGACTCTGTAGAAGTAATGCCTCCATAACTTCAACACAAATACAACTGTGGATAACTTCAAATCATGGGTAGGGTAATTCTTCTCATGAAACTTCAACTGAAGAGAAGAATAAGCATCATATTACCTTACTACATCAACACCACCCCAAAACCACACAAAAAAATTATAAAACATGGTAAAATCGATGCACTCCTTGGGGAAATCAAGATAGGACTCAAAGTTAACAACTCTTTGAACTTTTGAAAGCTCATCTCACAAGCTTGCGACCACTAAAAAGTAGCCTTCTTCTGAATCAACTTAGCCAAAGGAGCCATAACAGATGATAAATACTCTACAAAACACCGATAATTACCCACCAGACTAATTTGGAGAAGTAGGCCTAGACCAATCATAAATTGCTTCTATCTTGATCGGATCAACCATAATGTAATCTTTGGTCACCACACAACCCAAGAAAAAGATAGAATCTAACAAAAACTCACACTTAGAGAACTTGGAATACAACTTCTCATTACACAATCTCTAAAGTACAGTCCTCAAGTTTCTTACATGATCGACGTCATTCTTGGAATAAATCAAGATATCATCTATAAATACAATCATAAAGGAATCAAGATACGATCAAGATATCCAATTTATCAACTCTATGAATGTTGTTGGGGCAGTTGTCAACCCAAATAATATGACCAAAAACTCATAACGGTTATATCGAGTCTGAAAATTCATCTTTGGAACATCCAAAGCTCTAATCTTCAACTAGTGATATTCGAATATCAAGTCAATCTTAGAAAACTTAAAAGCACCCTAAAATTGATCAAACTAATCATAATGCAAAAAAGAGGATACTTGTTCTTAATCATCACTTTTTTCAATATTTGGTAGTCATTACACATGCACATATAACCCTTCTTATTATTAACAAATAAGATAAATCATCCAAAGGAGATATACTTGGTCTAATAAATTGCTTAATCAACATATCCTGTAATAACTTCTCCAATTCTATCAATCAGCTAGGGCCATCCTATTAGGAGGAATAGAGATGCCCAACTTTACATTGTAGCAATGTTAATATCATGATCCGAAGGCATACCATCAACTCATGAACAACCTGAATATAATCTATAAGAGAAAGTGAGGCGACACTAGTATCATTAACATAAGCAAAATAAGACAAACACCTATTTCTACCATATAGTGATCACTAGGAAAATATCTAACTCTCTTTAGACCTAAATTTGGCGTACCCTTCCAAGCTATACTTTGAACATCTAGTGTAGCTATGGTAATAGTCTTGGCATGATAGAAATCTAACCAATCCATACCCAAGATAATATCAAAGTCAGCCACATCGAGGATAATTAGATCTACGCAAATCTTATGCCCCATAAAGGTAACAACATAAGTCTATATACTCGATACACCACAATAAACATCAAAACTCGATGGAAAATATGTAGATACATAGGACAATATAGACCTACAGTCAAATAAGACAAAAGCATTTCTATAGAAAGCTGGGAGATATTGTAATGATTACACTAGAGGCCCCTAACTTAGGTATCCCATGTATAGCATAACACTACCTACGTCTGCTCCAAGACTGAGAAACTCTTTGACCACCATAATGAGCTACTCTACCTCTACCTCTAACACTATCCCTATAACTCTATGAACCTCCATTTACTACAGATCTTAGAGTAGGCAAAGCTGAAGCTGAGAGCCCTGCTTAGTAGGTCCATACATATATTAGGGAGAATCCTTGGATAAATGGCTAACCTTATCACAAATATAACATCGTCTATGGCTTAACTCAATCTGAGGAGGCACAAACAAACTAGGATGACAACCTGGCCCAAGGAACTAAGCCTGACACCTTTACTTGTATGACTTGATAATTGGTTACCTAAAGCCATTAAACCTTAAGGTCCATCACCTGATCCCTACAAAGCAGCTTGAATCAGCCTACCATGATAATAACAGGAAACTTTACTTGATAAATCTCTACCTTAAAAGGCACAACTACTAAAATTTCCTTGTTGCATATGATCTCTCAAGATGTATGGAATAAACCTTTATAAAAAGGCCTCATAAAACTGGGCACAAGTCATACCAGGTGAACCCAAAGGACTACAATTGGATAGAGCTCTCTACTAATCCCAAAACACATTTATCAATTGATAGGTAGTATAATCAACTCTGTGAGACTCAAGAGATCCAAGATTATGTAACTTATCCTGGCAGATAATTAGAAACTCATAGGCAGCATTGCTAATTACTTTATTTAATTTGGGAGAAGCCAAGCAAATAAATCTCTCAAACCTTTTCTGATCATCAAAAGACATCATACTATAGGAATGAATGTCTGATAGGTATGAATACACACATGGAGTACCATAAATGATAGTTGTACTCATGAAGTAGGAATACCATAAGAAAATACTAGAATAGACAGTTAAACACTACTAAGTTTGAGAAATTCCATCGCTTAATTTTCAATTAGGCTTTGATCTAACTTTATTAGGGTTTATTACTAATTTGGTAGCTCAACATATGCACTCTTTACCTACTTATGCATTTATACCATAGGACTTTACAATCTCAAGATGAATTATTTACCCACCACCAAAATACCATTGGATTCTAATGACATAAGCATTTTTTTATGGAGCTATATTTTTCATTAGAGATTACAATATGGAGCAAAATAAAGATAATGTATTGGAAATAATGTTACATCATAAAGAATCTATCATATCTCATTTAAGTTAGGCCAGCCTCTATCTGGCACTAGGATGTCAACTGAACTCTATGGGAACTTAGTTGGTCCTATACCCCTATTTGATATTCATCTTAACATACTTAAGCTCAAGCTCAGGAGAGGCCTACCTAGCACGTCCTTTGGATAGGGTAGTGTCATGACTCAATTTATGAGTCATGATGGCACCTACTAAATCCCTCCACTAGGTAACCCGAACCATAACCCAGATCTAAACACAATGGGTTAACTTGGTGAAAAATTAACAAAAATGCAAAAATAAAAAAAATATGTCTCGTATGTTAACAATCCAATATAAATATATAAGGGCAAATCAATAGTATAGAGGTCCATCGCATGACCTGGTAGAGCTAGTACATAAGCATCTAGTAATAATACAACACAAGTCTTAAATAGTCAACATAATCATGTCTTGAAACTAAATACTACACATGAATGATAGATGAAAATGGGTGGCTCCAACTACAACAGATCAACCTATCTTTAGAGAATTAACACAGAATGAATGTCGATCAACGTCTACAACTAGTACTTGGATCTGCACCAAAAAGGTACAAAAGTGTAGTATGAGTACCTAAACAATGGGTATTCAATAGGCCTTATTGGCTTACTAAGCTAAATTATAATATAAAAATGATAAAATAGCAAATGACATAACTAAGTCAAGGTAGAAACAAACCTGAATCCTCTCCAACATTGTTGTGCATAAATAGGTAAATAAACTAAAATAATAGCATAGCATAAGACAAAATATCAACACACACAATCATAACTATAAAATTGGCTCCATATGCCGATCAGTATGAAAATATAGATAATCCAATGCAATCCCCCATAAGCCTAGTGGATACAAATTAGATAGTATAATCCACCACCACCATTTACAAATTTCCAACATTTCACTAGAATATACTCACATCATGCCACATTATAACCATTTCCTCATTTCTAGACTTATCCAAATTGCTATTTTCAATATCACACCCCAATATCATCATATCATAAAAAAATATCATTATAGCATAATATCCATATTTGGACTAGAACCGGTATATATATAATCAATGGCCAGACTTAAATTGGTAATATAATCAATAGACGAACTTAAATCGATAAATATATCATTAATGTCATCATTATTCTCCAACCTCAAATTGAGTAAATATAAATATAGCAGTATAATCAATAGTATCATCAATAATATAAGTAATTGCATAATCACTAGGCATCAACCCTCATATCAACCAACATAACTATCAAGTATAAAGGTTTCTAAACATTACCTTAATAAGCATTACCAAGAGTCTAATAAGATTAATAACGTCTATAAAAGCTAACATGTGTCTTAGCCTAAGGTGGGTCAAGAGCCCACTTCTAATCCTCGAAGTTCCATTTTAGGTAAATTCTACCCAAACTAGGCTTAAGGTATCTAAATTCACTTTTAGATGTTAAACAAGCCTCAATTATCTCGAAGATAGGAAATTCACCTAAAATATGAGTACTAGGTCAATTATGCCTAAATTATAGTTTTTGAGTAGCCAAAATAAACCAACTAACCCAAACATTTTAATTCATTATACCAACATCCAAAACATATCCCAAATCAAACATAATATCACAAATATACTATGAATTAGCTTAATCTAACAACGAATAGTTTCTAATTAGCATAAATAGACCAACTAACCCAAACATTTTAATTCATTATACAACCACCTAAAACATATCCCAAATATTACATAATATCATTAAAATACTATGAATTATCTCAATCTAAAAATGTATATAACCTAGCCTACCTCAACACCAAATAAATCTCAAAGATTCGCTAAATAACCACTTTTCCCTTCTGAGAAGCTTCAGCAATATGTAAAGCAATCAAAACCTCATTCTATTCATAAATACAAGAATAATGATACCCATATTGCACCATTATTCTTTGGGTCTAAAAATCACATAAAAATCCCATGTGGGTTCTATTTTTGAAAAAATCATATTTCCAAAACCAACCCAACATTCCCATATGCTCTAAGAATCATTACCCTAAAAAATGGGTGAAATCCAAGCTAATTTGGGTCTAAAATCAAGCCTCCAAGGTTTTGTAATTTTAGAAATAAAATGGGAAAAATCAACCATACAAAAAGGTGAAATTTTTAACACAAACCAAAGGATAATTGCATAAACAAGCATTAGCCAAGCTCCCAACTCACCCACAAACTTAAATTTTAAGCTACTTACCATCTAGGATTTTAAATCTCAAGAAATAGATGAAAAATGAGCAAAGTTGGGACAAAATAGGATATTTATACCCTTACTAGGTGCTTGGATCTCACTATCATGACCCCACCTTCATGATCATGATGCAAGGCACCAGACAAAGATGTTGTGATCATGACATTAACCCACTACGATTGAAGTTCTGTTGGCCTGCCTAAGGAGTCATGTTTATGACATAAAGTGTCATGATTACTATACTAAATTGTGCTGCCAGACTATGATTGTGATCCATGGTCCGCGATCTCGGGTGCACCAGATTACAACAGAGACTTGGAAAAGTTATGTCTTGCCAAGCCCTTGAGATTCATCTGAAATCCCATATACATAAACAAACTATGTAATCACATCAAATTCGATATTCCAGACTTAATGACATAGTCTAAATTTCTAGCTGAGTTTATTTCAATGAAATATGGATCCCACACCTAATTTTTAATTTCTTAACTATCCAGCCAATTGGTCAAAATGAGCCTAATAAGTTGATCAAGTTATTTTTTAGTTAATAGATCTAGATTAATGTTTTAAGACGAAATATATAACTTAAAAGAAGTACAATTACATTTGGGCTAGTCAGTTAAGCTAAAAAAATGAGTCCAACCCATCCTTTTCTAGTCTAAGGTCCACTAGAATTATTTGCAAATCGAGATACCCCCAAGCCCTAGCTCATACCTATATAAAGGGTCTTCATCAAACAAAAATAAAGAGAATTCATAGAGAAGCTCTGCTCTTCACCAATGATTCACAAGTTTTCTATATACAAAAAAAGTCTTCATCTCCAACTAGAGAGCTGATAACCTATAAAATGGGAAAAGAGAAATAAAGTATGAAAATAGAGAAAAGTAAAGAATAAAAAGATAGATAGACACAAGAGAATATATGAAAGTATAATCAAAGAATAAATTAAATTATAAGACCTTCCTTTCAAATATAATCTAGCATCTACCAATTACAAAGACCAATAGGGTAACAAGTCAACCAATCAACCGACATTTCTAACAAGTAATAAACAAACGATTATCCAAGCTCTCAAGCTCCATAGGTTTTTCACAATTAATAATATTAACAAAACTAATTAAAAATCAATTGAAGTCATAATATTTATAGACATGAGCTATTTATTACATATATGGGCCCAAAAGTTACCCAATTTCATAAAAGAGAGAAAGTTGGCTGCTTTTGCTCATATGCCCATGTAGGTGATGACATGTTGGATCATGTGGAGCACCTACTGGTGTAAGTGAGTGACCTACAGGTGTAAGTGCCCATGTAGCTAGGTCCAGATCATCGTTTAGTTTCTCTTCTCTTTTTGACGACCCCTCCAATGGATCCCATGACTTAAAGCTATCTTTCATATAAGATTTTGTTCTACTTTGAGCTTAAAATAAACCCTCTACACATATCCTTATGGACTTATGATCCCTGTGTCTTGGATCTTTTGTAGCTGCTCTTGAATTACAAGCTGAAAAAGGTTGACTTTCATTTGGCTTGTATCATTCTCTCCTTATTGATAAGGATTCGACCTTGAAAAACCTTTCAAAACCCAAACAAAAATAAGCAACCACAATGTTCTCATGAAAAAAGGGTTAGAATTAGCAACAATAAGCTTATCACCATACGAAGGAGGCATACACTTAACGTACAACCAAGCATCAATAAGAACAATCAAGGGCTTGCAGCCCCGTATAGTAAAAATCACTTGGTTATTGTAGAGACATTGAGAAAAGGGTTTACAATAAGAACCATGATAATTAGGCAACCACACATAATATCACTTATTGCCACACAATTCACTAACTCCTTTGACAATGGAATTATTCCCAAATAAACACTAGGGTCAAATTAATAGAGTGGCCATAGACAAGGCTCTAGACAACACTCTACCTTTCCAAAGTCTCCACACATATAAAAGGTTGTACTCTCCACACTAGCATAAGTATCATTAATGAAAAATTGTAAAAACCTATAAAAACATCAATGATTTTATTTTTGATCCTCCTATATTCATAATGTTAATATTTTACTTGAATTATGTTTAGAGATGTTAAAAAATAATTTAGTAAAGTTTTGGAATTTTCGAAAGGGGTTCGGGGTCATTTTTGAAAGCCGAGGTACTAAGGTCTCTGATATTGGTATGGTAAGGAGGTTTGCCTCGATGATATTGGCGTGGCATGGACGCTATCCTCCGCAATAATATCATGCCACACTAAAGTTTTATTTTCATCTAATTTTGATTTTTTTTTCACTAGGGGTGAGGGGATTTTGGTCCTTTTACAACTTGTAAGACCTTTAAATATAAAATAACCTCATTTTTTTTAGTTTTCACAGATCAAATCATTTTCTTTCTCTCTCAAACTCAAAACCCAAGAACATTCAAGGGTTTTACAACGGATTCATCATTTAGGCTCCAAACATCAAATTCCCTTTAATTCCTTGTGTATTTTAGGCATGTATCTCAACCTCTAATTTTATATTTACATTGTAACATTCATTTACTCATTATCCATGTGCTTTAAATTGTTGGGTTTGAAATTTGGTTGAGGGGTTTTGATTGGTATCACTTGAATTACTCTTTCAATATTTTGAATAGATGATTTATGCTTTCATTTAACCTTTTTGAACTAAATGGATACATTATTATGGGAATTGGAATGGGGAACATAGGTTTCCCTAAGTTGATGAACTTTTGGTTTTGTAATAGAATAAACCCCAACCCACTTAGTTAATTTGGTTTTAAACATGGATAATTGCATAATTCAACTTTTTTATGAACCCTTTCCATTGAATTAATGGATAATTAGTTTAAAAAGATTTGAAACTCCCTTGGTAGCAATGGATTTTAAATGGAACTTGGGAGTGAATTTGGTTAAATGGTTTTGATTTGGCATAATTGGATTAGCTAGCAAGCATAATTGGTATGATAATACAAAGTGGTAAGTGACTTAATATAAGACTCTATAGTTGATGGTTGAGATTATATGCAAACTTTTTAACTTGGGCTTAAAGGGAATTGTGTAGCTCACCATGAGGGTACTCTTGGGGGTACTAACTCTAGAAACCATGCTTACCAGCGTGGGAGTCTGTATGACCATGTGCATGGTTCACACATATATTTTGGAATGGCTAGAGCCTTTGTATCCTTAGCCATTTCTTTATATTTCTTGGTTTGTACAGCTAATATGCACTGAGGCCCTATTAGCAAGGGAAGCTAAACCCATATAGCTCGTGGGTGACTTTATGGTTGACCGATCTACGTAGTTCTAGTAAATGATTGAAACTCTCATATTAATGACCCTTGTCTCTATCCTTGTATTGTATATATATATATTTGAATGTGTGCATGTCATTTTGACTGGTTTATGTAGTTGGCATTATTTTATCACTTTTCTTGAGTTACATGCCAGTGCTTATCCCAGAACCATACCTGAATCCTACATCATTTCATGATGTAGGGTTTGAAGGGTTTTCTGTTGCTCCTATATAACTTTAGGTGACTCGGTATTCCTGTGGATTTACTATGAAGTGTTGAGATTCCATCTTTAGAAAGACCTGGTCATTTCACTAGTTTTATTACTGCCATAGTATTTTATTTTATATTCTTTTTTTCACAGTCGGGGGCATGTCTCGACTTAGTTGGTATATTTGTGTAACATCCCAAGAGTACACCCTAGGTGTAACACAGTGCTTACAGACTTGAGGGACCACAATCTAGCCCATGAGCTGGTACCTGCTGTGAGCACTAAATAACATAATCATAAATATAGAAGAAAACTGATATGCCTTTAGGTTTTTATAACTAAAATCAACATTGTTGCATAAATCTGGAAAATAACTATCTGAACATGATAAGATAAAGAAAATTTGAATAACTGACTAATATACCAACTTAAGTTTGAATACTGAATAACTAACTATAATGTCTGAAAGCCTCTAAACTAACTGACTATGAGTGGATGGGATAGACCCCAACTAACTCCACTAACTCCTGAATTAAAGACATAAAGTAAAATAATTTATCCTCAAAATATGAGGACTCACCGCTGCTACTGCTGAGAGTCTAGAAGTCTGAGCGTGATTTGAGAAATGAGTGTCAGAACCTATGATATAATACATCATCGCATAAAAGTAAGGTATGTGATTAGTAAGTTGAATATACTGGTATGCTAAATGAGGTAAGATGATATAGATGGTTTCATGAACAAGAATAATAACTGTCTGAATATACTTGTAAAATATGGAGTTCTGAATAGAGAGAATGAAATATATAGATACTGAAAATATGTGAAATATGTAAATATTATGTATGCATGAAATTATATAAATACTGAAGGTACATGAAATTTGTAGATACTAGGATTGCTTGACCAAGCATATAACACATACTGAATAAAAATCTGTAAACTATAATACTAAAATAGCCGTTATCTGTATGACTTAGTAAAACAACACTGAAACTGAACTACTGGTCTGATTATTAGACTTAGACTATAGGGGTTATCATCTAATCAATATGCCCCAATCTGAGCTAATCGGCGTCCAACCTGTAACCCCAGTTGGAAGGGTATTAATATCATGCCATGATTACTAATGCTGGCTATGTTGATCCACTAGTCTGGTAGACTACATTTTCCCAAAGGACAAAGGGTGTTCATCCTATTTTGATGGGTGGCCCCGGCGAGATAGTCAAGCCTAAACTGACGGGTGACTTCTCATATTCCGTGCTGGCTATGTAGTTTTAGAGTATAGTGACTACTACTAAAGAAACCTCCTATATGACAGGGAAACGTCCATCCCTACACTCGCTCGGTGCTAAATCCTACTCGCAACTAAATAACACTTAGTTACTGGCCATTTCTGAGTTTAACTGACTAATCTAGTAATGCTCATGATGTATTCTGAAAATACTGAGATGAGATAAAGTAAAAAACTATGATTTTTTGGTATTCAATACCCCCAGGACTCAAAAGCAAAGATAGTAACACAATATTAAACTTAGAGGACTTAGCATGAAAACCTTTATCAACTACTCATTCTTGTAGGAATGTTATCAAACACTTGTAGTTCATAGTTTAATTAAATCATAGGAATGTTATGGAACTTGTCGTAATGTCATGGATTCAACATGAATAGCACTAAATCATGATTTAATTCAATGAATGATAACATTAGAACATGGGGAATTGAAAAACAACAACAATTCTATTCATACATGGTGTAGAATCATAGTTCATGGATATTCATGGTTGAAAACTTAATTTAAAAATAGAGATTCTTGAAAAGTTCATAAATTCATAATTGAAATTAGATACTTTTACTCCATGGGCGAAAGAAATCCATGAATGAAGATTTAACATACCTGGGTTAGTGAATTTGGGAGGATTGATGGTTAGTTCTTGAGGTTTGGCCATGAATTTGAGTGTTAGGGTTTCTTGTTCTAAGGAAGAGGATCTTTAATTTTGAGATAGATTGAATAAATAATGACTATTTGGGTCACTTAGGGATTAAATATTGTGTTTTAGGCTGATTAGGGTCATGGAAAAAGACCCAAATACCCTTAACGAATTTAGAAACTCGGAGCTGGGAATTGAAATCACAATTTTTCGTCGCAAAGTGATGTTGTACAATCTCACCAATTTATTCAAAAATGGACAACTAGGAAATAGACTGATAACATGATTCAGCACCATCATGGTGCCTCATTAAAAGGGAAATTGGTCCTTGGCGTGACACACCATGATTGCGGAGTCACACTGAAAATGAAAATTGGGAAACTGGAAATTGGCGCGACTTGATCGAATCACGTTTCCTTATTGGGAATTGACCAGTGCCATTTTTCCTGGCTCCGCAATGCGGTGGTATGCCATTTGGCATACTGTTTTACAAAAACCATCCTAACTCTTTTCTTGAATATCCGATTTGGGCTAATTTTATACCGTTGGATAGCTGACTGAAATTCCTATGCAATGGTAAGTATAAACTGAAAGATTCCAAGTATTTTAAATAATTCATATAGGAATACTCATATAGTCAGAGTTAAACTGAGCTAGGGAAGTACAAGTATTACAATATCTCCCCTTGGGAATATTCGTCCTTGAATGAGACCGATTAAGCTGAGAAACACTTATAGACAGAGTCTACACACTGTACATGCATAATTGAAACTTGATTGCATGACTGCAATCATTAATAAGCTGAATTTTGCATATGAACATGCATATCTGATGCATGAGTACAGGACCAAACTGATTCATGAATGCATGACTGTAATACCCGTGCTTTTTCTTTGCTTGAAAATCCTATCATAGATGTTAGAACTTGATTTGAAATAATAATTCATTCTTATACACGTGGGAAACTAAATAAGCTTTCCATTGATATATAATTCGCTCAAATCCAACACCCGGGCGAAGAGTTAGACCCTTTTTAGTGAGACAGTGTTTAACCTAAGCCTTCAGTGCATCATGGAGATAGCTCAAATAGAAATTTTCAAATTCCAATATTGTTTCATGATACTGGCATGTCGCACTAATCTTCTAGGTCATAGACAAGGTGGCAACGTGATAGCTCCTCATCACGCCATCCTACAGTTTCCCAATTGTCAATTTCTAGTGACACGGTTTGATAGCACCGCATTGTGCCAAGGGCCCAATTTGGTAATATTTTGTCTATGTATCCAGCATAGGTTGAGACGTTCTAGCCTTCTATATGAGGGTAGATAAGGTGTCTTAACTTTTTATGTGAGGGTTCCCACTGTTCTCACTGGAGTTACCTGTTATATAAGGGTTACTCACATGTTGTCCTTACCAGTGGCATCGTATTGAAACCCTTCCATTCAGGGCATAGATTGGACACCAGTTCGGTTATCATAGCACCTTTGTGGAATGTTGGTTAGATACTACTTTCCACAGCTTTATGTTACAGAATTAGGACTGTCAGATATAGTCAATCAGTCTCAGTAATAGAACTCAGATAGTTCTTCAGATTTCAAGACTATCAGATACAGTCAACTCAGATACAGTACGAAACTCAGATAGTTTTATCAGATTTAGAACTGTAAGCTACAGTCACCTACATTATCAGCTACACTCACATACAGTCACCCATGTTATTAGCATTATTCAGATATAGTCCTTCATGTTATCAGTCATATCAGTTACTAGCATACCCCGTTATTAGTATACAGACTCAGAAATCAAAAAATCACATTGTCAGTTACAGTTATGTCATGTATTCTGACGTTCATGTTAGACAATTAGTTAGTATTATTCATGCATGTGAACCATTGCATATCGCCTACCTCACATGTATACTCCGTACATCTGTACTAATGCATTCGTGCAATGGTTCTTTCTTTTTATGTTACACCATATGTTCAGAGACACGAGTTCTAGATCTGCAGTAGATTCCAATTTCAGTAGTCAGAGTAGAAGTGAGTCCTCATCCTTCGAGGACATAATGATTTTCTAGTATCTTATTGATTATTTTATTAGTTGGAGTTAGTTGGGGACATGTCCCATCAACTTTTTATTCAAATTCTTCAGACAGTAGAGGCTTTCTGACCAGATACAGACTAGATACAGACTCGATACAGACTCGATACGGACTATAATGTTTCGGACTTCAATTTTGTTTTAGGTATTCTATTACCCTACATAGATGTTACCTTATTCAGCTATGTTCCTGATAGAACCTTATGGCCTTTCAGTGTATGTTTCTGAATTATTATGTTATATTATGTAGTATACAGGTACAAATATCAGTCATGGGTTAGTTTATGGTCCTACAGGGTCATGAGCGTCGTGTAGTATTTTGGTTCAGCAAATCAGGTCATTACAAACTTGGTATCTGAGCCTAAGATTCAATAGAGTCCAAGGAAGTCTGAAAGCCACATCTAGTAGACTCTTGTCCATGGGTGTGTTGTGCGCTACATTTATGTGCAAGAGCCTATTAGATGTTTTAAGAATAGTTCCCTCTCTTTCTGTATTTATATCATGCTTTTGAGCATAATCATAAGTCAGTCTCTCAGTCTAATCCATTTCTCCCTTTCTCTATAGAACATGCCTCCTAAAAGAAAAAATGGACATCAGTGAGCCCCTAAGCCCGAAGAACCTTTGGGCGATCATGTTTCTCATGCGGAGTTTAGGTCCACATTTACCACTCTTTCTCAATCAGTCGCTACCCATAATAAACGTCCAATAGTCATTCCGGTCAACCCAGTGGCCAACTCAGCTGCAGTTAGAATTTGAGACTTCACCCGAATGAATCCTCCTACCTTCCTCGGGTCTAAGGTAGATGAAG